>NC_045982.1:31759080-31891594 GCF_010909765.2 Amblyraja radiata
GAGGGTGAAAATGAGAAGCTAATGCGACTTGGGTGGGGGAGGGATAGAGAGAGAGGGAATGCTGGGGCTACCTGTAGTGAGAGAATACAAGGTTCATACCACTGGGCTGTAAGCTGCCCACACTAAATATGAGATGCTGTTCCTCCAATTTACGTTTAGCCTCATTCTGACAATGGAGGACAGAAATGTCTGCAAAGGAATGGGAAGGAGAATGAAAGTGTCCAAAAACCGGGAGATCAGGTTGGTTCAAGCGGGCTGAGCGAAGGTGTTCCGCAAAACGATCGCCCAGTCTGCGTTTGATCTCGCCGATGTATTAGAGTCCACATCTTGAACAACGGATACATTAGATGAAGTTGTACCCTGTATAGCTTCATTGTTGCCAACTAGGTTACATTATTGGGACAAAGAGAAAAGAGCATCAAACTCCAGATCCCTGCATCAAACTTGTATCAGAGTTGACTTGGGAATACTTGAGATCTTAGAGACTAAAACATGTTCGGTTCACCCATCCTAACACCTTGAGCAATTCAAATAAATTGAATGTGATATTTGAGATATTTGAATGAATGAGGGAATGGAACTAATTTCCCAATAGACATTGGGCTTTGGGCAAATCTGACATGGAAAAAAACTGTTGCAAACATACCAAACAGCTCAGAAAGCAGGTATAGCTTACCTTGGAGATAATATTCTAACAGCAGAATTAATTAAAAAATGATAAACTGGCAGAGAAAACCAAGGTATTTAAATACAAATAACATTTGGTGCAAATTAAGTTTTCATGAAATTCAATGTTAAAAAACACTGCATAGAAAACAAGATCCAAGTAGAGTGTTTCTGATGTGTCTATTTATGGCCCTTTGAAGACGTATTTTAAACCATTTTTAGGCACTTAAGCGCCAATTAAAAAATGATTTTAATAACATTTCAAAAGAATATTTAACTTACAGATTCTGTCGTGGACAGACCAAGGAAACCTCATTAACTATTTGAAAGACATTTTTTGCGAAGTGAAATCAGTTACCTACAGAGGGAGATAAAGACACGTTTAAAAGATTTCGCTTTTTTGAGACAAACCCATTTTTGAAAGTCATAACTCAACTAGTATCAATATTGTTGGACATTTGTTGACATGTCCAATTTTGTTGGTTCCAAGAAGATTTTGCATTTGTTCCTACGCACCTGTTCAGGGAGGAAAGGACTAGTTCAAACACATTTTGTGCAAGATAGCCAAAATCCCATGAAATGTATGACCAAATAAAGGTAATGGAATGCATCAGCATGCAATGGCAGTGAGTCCAGGACAACCTTAGCAATTGTGTGACCACTTCAGGAAGACAATACACATTGTGCACTCACAAGTAATTAGTCAATAGCACAGTGTCACGTGACAATCCCATCCACCCCACTGCTCCAGTAGTCGTGAGTTAGTCATTGTGTTGGTCACAATGCCGCAGCATTAGAGCTGCTGCCTCACAACGCTAGAGACCCTGGATTCAATCCTGACCTCAAGTGCTGTATGTGTGGAGCTTGTACATTCTACCTGGGACCACGTGGATTTTCTCAGGCTGCATAAGTTTCCTCCAACATCCTAAAGACTTGCAAGTTTGCAGGTTAGACACAAAATGCTGGAGTAACTCAATGGGACAGGCAGCATCTCTGGAGAGAATCGACCCAAAACGTCACCCATTCCTTCTCTACTGAGATGCTGCCTGTCCCACTGAGTTACTCCAGCATTTTGTGTCTTCTTTGGTTTTAACCAGCATCTTTGCAGTTCCTTCCTGCAAAGTTTGTATGTTAATTTGCTTCTGTAAATTGCCCCTATTGTGTAGATAGAAACATAGAAACATCGAAAATAGGTGCAGGAGTAGGCCATTCGGCCCTTCAAGCCTGCACCGCCATTCAATATGATCATGGCTGATCATCCAACTCAGTATCCTGTACCTGCCTTCTCTCCATATCCACTGATCCCTTTAGCCACAAGGGCCACATCTAACTCCCTCTTAAATATAGCCAATGAACTGGCCTCAACTATCTTCTGTGGCAGAGAGTTCCAGAGATTCACCACTCTCTGTGTGAAAAAAGCTTTTCTCATCTCAAAGGATTTCCCCTCTATCCTCAAACTGTGACCCCTTGTCTTGGACTTCCCCAACATCGGGAACAATCTTCCTGCATCTAGCCTGTCCAGCCCCTTAAGAATTTTGTAAGTTTTAATAAGATCCCCCCTCAATCTCCTAAATTCTAGCGAGTACAAGCCGAGTCGATCCAGTCTTTCTTCATATGAAAGTCCTGACATCCCAGGAATCAGTCTGGTGAACCTTCTCTGTACTCCCTCTATGGCAAGAATGTCTTTCCTCAGATTTGGAGACCAAAACTGTACGCAATACTCCAGGTGTGGTCTCACCAAGACCCTGTACAACTGCAGTAGAGCCTCCCTGCTCCTATACTCAAATCCTTTTGCTATGAATGCTAACATACCATTCGCTTTCTTCACTGCCTGCTGCACCTGCATGCCTACTTTCAATGACTGGTGTACCATGACACCCAGGTCTCGTTGCATCTCCTCTTTTCCTAATCGGCCACCATTTAGATAATAGTCTAGATAGAACTAGCGTATAGGTGATCACTGGCAAGCACAGACTTAGTGAGCCCAAAGGGTCTGTTTCCAGGCTGTGTATCTGAAGCAAAAATTTAAAAACTAATATTACCACAATGGAGGACAATTTTACTTATCATTGCATTTGTATTGCTGACTCATATTTGAAAGGCAAAGCTTGCGATCAGATATAGAAGGTTCTGAGATCAGAGTGAATGATGGAGTTGACTGAGCCACAGTGGACACAACCTCCATGCAGAAACACCCATATCTGTTCATGAGTGGCACCGCCACTACATTACAAAGCGACAATTATTACAGAAAAGCCTACAAAGGACTTTCCGAATAGCTGCATGTGATTAGTGTGATTGTTTTAACTGTTTCATGTACTGATTAAATTCATAAGTTTGTAAGTTATAGGAGCAAAATGAGACCATTCAGCTCATCAAGTCTACTCCGCCATTCAATCGTGCAGCAAATTGTGGACGCAGCCAAGACCATCACACAAACCAACCTCCCTTCTATTGACTCCATTTATACCTTGTGCCGCCTCGGCAAGGCCAGCAGCATAATCAAGGAAGAGTTGCAGCCTGGCCACTCCCTCTTCTCCCCTCTCCCATCAGGCAAAAGGTATAGAATTGGGAAAATGCACACCTTCAGATTCAGGGACAGATTCTTCCCAGATGTTATCAGGCAACTGAATCATCATACCACAACCAGAAAGCAGTGCTGAACCACTATCTATCTATCTCTTTGGTGTCCCTCAGACTATCCTTGATCGGACTTTGCTGGCTTTACCTTGCACTAAATGTTATTCCCTTATCATGTATCTACACGCTCTAAATAGATCGATGGTAATAATTCTGCTGACTGGTTAGCATGCCAAAAATAGCTTTTCACTGTACCTCGGTACATGTGACAATAAACTAAACTGAACTGAGTTGTGGCTGATCTATCTTTCCCTCTCAAACCCATTCTACTGCCTTCTCGCCATAACCCCTGACACCTGTACTATTCAAATGGCATGAATCTATGATTCAAATCAGAGCAGCCTTTAGTATTGTATGAATTAATACAGTGCAAATCAACACAGTAACAATACATTAAATAGTAACGATGTGTTAAAAAGGAACCAGCAGATGCTGGTCTATTCCAAAGACAGGCTCAAAATGCTGGAGTAACTCAGCGGGTCAGGCAGCATCTCTGGAGAAAATGGATAGGTGACGGTTCAGGTCGGGACCTTTCCTCAGACATTGTAAGAATACGTACAGTAGATGTAATGTAAATGTAATTTTCACCCAGGGATTTGTGAATATGTGGGTTTCACCCAGAGAGTTGTGAATCTATGGAATCCTCTGCCTCTGCCACTGGTGCAGCGGTAGATTCGCTGCCTTACAGCGCTTGCAGCGCCGGAGACCCGGGTTCGATCCCAAGTACGGGTGCTGTCTGTACGGAGTTTGTATGTTCTTCCCGTGACCTGCGTGGGTTTTCTCGGAAATCTTCGGTTTCCTCCCACACTTTAAAGATATACAGATATGTAGGTTAATTGCCTTGGTAAATGTAAAAATTGTCCCTTGTGTGTGTAGGATAGTGTTAATAATAGTGTTAATGTGCGCGGATCGCTGGTTGGCGTGGACCCTGTGGGCCGAATGGCCTGTTTCCGCGCTGTATCCCTAAACTAAACTGAACTAAAAGAAGGCAGTGGAGGACAATTCACTGGATGTATTGAAGAAAGAGTTAAGGGCCTGTCCCACTTTCACGACCCTTTTTTACTCGTGGACATTTTTCATCATGCCAGAAAAACTCCCCGACCTACCTGATGCCACGAGTGCCAACTAGCATTACGACCTACCTACGACCTACTTACGACCTCCTACGACCTCGTGACAACCATGCTGCGAGTATGAGTCAAGGGCTAACTCGGCAGAGGTCGTGAATTAGGTTGTGAAAGTGGGACAGGCCCTTTAGATCTAGCTCTGAGGGCTAACGGAATCAAGGGATATGGGGAGGAGGCAGGAACAAGGTACTGATTTTGGATGATCAGCCATGATCATATTGAATGGTGGTGCTGTCTCGAGGGGCTGAATGGTGTACTCCTGCACCTATTTTCTATGTTTCTATGTTTTTATATAACCCCTGACACGCTTACTAATCAAGAATATAAATTCATAAATGGTTTGCTGCTTGAGCTGATGTCTGAAACTGTGTACAAGCCTCCATGTGAACAGAACTATTTGGCAATTCAGTCCAGTACGAAAGTTGCTGTTATGAGTCATAATAATGACCCTCTGAAGTAACATTGGCATTTTGTAGCAGTCCAATTATAGGAAGCAGTTAACAATAAACAGGTCCCTTTTTTGCCTGGGGGACTCTATTGCAGATTCCATTCCACGCAAGGCTGTGCTTGATATCATAAGCAGTCTGTGCATATGTGCCACTTCGAAAGAAAAGGCATCTGGTGAGACCTTGAAGCATAACAATGAAATTTGATGGGGGAAAAAAAAGGATGACACAGATTATAATATCTCAAATACAAAGAGCAATGCCACGGTATTATTGGAAGCCATTTCATTACAATGCTTTTTTATGAAGTTAACAATAAATATGCTTTCTTCTTCAATGCTGCAAGTACGTTTGTACATTTTATATTACATTTTTCAGGATATTTAGCGGGGTAATAATGAGTCAATGCTGTTAAGTATTTGAATGCATCAGCTGGCAAAATAAAAGCAGGTGTGTTAATATAATGACTCAGACTACATTGATCTCTCAGTTAGAGGTTCCATATAGGAACTCATCAAATTTAATTGGAAGACCGCTCTGGAACCTTTTTAATTTAAATACCTGCTGATCCTCCCAAGTCCAACAGTGCACTGCTGTGTACAATAAAAAATTACCACAGCTAATTAATTTGCAAGCCACTGAGAAGCTATCTAAATTTTCCTGGTACTTAAATATAGCAATCAAACAAGGCTGGATAGGACCCACCATGAAGTATCATCCCAAGAAAATTCATTGCCCAGCACTGGTTTAGTTTAGTTTGGTTTAGAGATACAGCAGGGAAACAGGCCCTTCAGCCCACCGAGTCCGCATCGACCAGCGATCACCCATGCACTAGTTCTATCCTACACAATAGGGATAATGTACATGTGACAATAAACCTACAGACCTGCGTGTCTTTGGAGTGTGGGAGGAAACCAGAGCGCCTGGAGAAAACCTGCACTGTCACTGGGATAACATACTGTGCAAACTCCCTGCAGATAGCACCCATAGTCAGCACAATTTGCAGCCCCGCCAACAGTCTGTCTGTTTTTTCGGGTTTTTTTTGTTATTTTTATTGCGCTTAAAAAGTTTGTGTAAATGTTCTCCGGTTGTTTTATGTGGGGGGAGGGGGAGGGGGTAGGGGGAAACTTTTTTTTTCAATCTCTTACCCTGCCGGAGATGTGATTGTTTTCCGGATCGTATCTCCGGTCGCTCTGCGGCCTAACATCGTGAAGCTGGAGGCCTCCTCGGAGTGACTTTGAGCCCCACCGCGGGGCCTGGATTTAACATCGGAGCCGATCCCTTGCCTGGGATCGCTCCAACCACGGCTTGCGGATTTACCATCTAGAACTCGCAGTCTTGGGAGAGGCTGAGTCGGGAGCTCCAATGACGCAGAGGTTCGACCAGCCCCGACCCGGGGTTCGATCGCCCAGTGCGGGGGAGCTGACATCCCCCGATGCAGGAGCTGATCGCCTCGAAGTGGAGGGCCAAAACGCCGCCGGCTACGGGTGTCAAGATCATCCCGTCAACGGATGGCTTGAGGCCCCCGACAGTGGGAGAACAAAGAAGGGAAGAGATTTAACTTTTTTCGCCTTCCATCACAGTTTGGTATGTGGAGGAGGCACTGTGGTGGATGTTTATGTTAAAAAGTATTTTGTGTGTTCCGTTACTTTTTACTTGTATGACTGACTTGGCAAATGAAATTCCTCGTATGATGTAAAAAAGAATTGGCTAATAAAGTATTATTGTATTGTATTGTTATTATTATTATTATTATTATTATTATTATTATTGTTCAGCACAGATATTATGGGCTGAAAGGTCTGATCCTGTGCTGACCTATTCCCTGTTCTAACGTAGATTCAAGAACCATTTTCACCCCAGTCTGGTCTAAAGAAACGTCACCTATTCCTTCTCTCCAGAGATGCTGTCTGACCCACTGTTACTCCAGCTTTTTGTGTCTATCTACCATTTTCACCCCGATCATTCCGTTTTCTCGCCACTCCTATTGGACAGAAGATACAACAGCATGAAAGCACAGATCACCAGATACAGGAACAGTTCAGTCCCCTCTGTTATTATATTACTGAATAGGCCTGCCATTAACTCAGATGTAGTCCCGATCTTCCAACATACTCACTGCTTGAACTTTTTTTTAAAGCTGCATTTCCTCGGTAGCTCTAACACGATAATGCTTTAACGCAATATTCTGCACTCCGGTATATTTTTCTCTTTGTGCTAGCTGTTATATTGTACTGTGTATGGTTTCATTTGTACTTATGGCAATGATGATTTTGACTGCCCAGCACACGGACAAAGCTTTTCATTGTATCTCGGTATTGATGGCAAAAATAAACCAAACCTATACCACTCTGAACTCATTCTGTGAGACTCTCCGGTTATCCCACCTAATATCTTGCCAGCTGACCCACCCTCTATCTCTCACCTCCCCCAACAAAGAGTGTTGTGTATTCTCACCGGCGCAGTGCGGTGGCGCAGCGGTAGAGTTACTGCCTTACTGCGCCGGAGACCCGGGTTCGATCCCGACCACGGGTGCCGTCCATAAGGAGTTTTACGTTCTCCCTGTGACCGCGTGGGTTTTCTCCGAGATCTTCGGTTTCTTTCTACACTCCAAAGACGTACAGGTTTGTAGGTTTATTTGGCTTTGTATAAGTGTCAAAAATGGTCCTTAGTGTGTGTAGGATAATGATATAGTGCAGGGATCGCTGGTCGGTGCGGACTAAGTGGGCCGAAGGGCCTGCTGCCACGGTATATCTCTAAATTAAACTCAACTTAACTAAACTCTCCCCTAAACCCCAAACGTCAACAACTGGCCCTACTCCCTTTCCCATCCCAAACACCAACCCAAATAAATATGTAGGAAGGAATTGCAGATGCTGGTTTGGCGTTTGAGGAAAATGGGAGGATGGTCCCGACCCAAAACGTCACCCAATCCTTCTTTCCAGAGATGCTGCTTGACTCGCAGACTTACTCCACTTTTCGATGATTACCAGCCCTAATAAAATATGTGGCTCCCATTCACCCCAATCCCTGCCCACACCAAATGGACTTGTGGCTGACAAGCTTCTGAGCCCAAACTCTTCAAATGAGTTACGGAAGTCACTTTTCAAGATGGAGTCCTTGGAGTCATGGAGTCCTTTGTGCCAAAATCTTATGCACCATTGGTGTTCTGTGGGGATTAACAGATAATCAGCCATAGATACCTGCTTCTGGGCCACTCTAGTGGGCCACTGGCATCTATACACATAGGTTGTTCAGTATATTGGCAAATAATATGCCACTATTTACTAAAATTCCTTAAGACTAATTACTGATAAAAAAAACCAATTAGTATTAATGCATTAGCTAAAAGGAGAGGTTGGACAAACTTGGATTGGTTTCTAGGGAGCGTTAGAGACAGAGGGGAGATCAGATAAAAGTATACAGAATTATGAGGGGCATAGATATGGTAGAGTGGAAAGGTCAAAGGCAAGAGTGCCTAGCTTTAAGGTGAGAGAGGGAAAGTTTAAAGGAGGTGTATGGGGTAGGTTTTGTGGACACTAGAAACATGTTGCCAGGGGTAGTGGACTAGGTAATGCTGATTAGAACATTTTTATGCAGACACATGGGTATGGGGTGAATGATGGATGTTTATGTTAAACTTTATTTTAGGTGTATTTTTTTTTTTTTTAGTGTATGGCGACTCAAATTTAACACTATCTTAATTGGCACATGTAACAATTAAATTAAATCTTGAATCTTGTATCTTGGTTGGTGTCCAGTCAATGGAGATTAGTTTAACCAGGAATGAGTAGGTTAACCTACGATGAGCGTTTGTCGGCACTGGGCCTGGACTCACTGGAGTTTAGAAGAATGAGGGGGACCACATTGAAACATACAGGATAGTAAAAGGCTTGGATAGTGTGGATGTGGAGAGGATGCTTCCACTAGTGGGAGAGTCTAGGACTAGAGGTCATGGCCTCAGAATTATAGAGCGTTCTTTTAGGAAGGAGATGAGGAGAAATTTCTTTAGTCAGAGGGGGGTGAATCTGTGGAATTCTTTGCCACAAAAGGTTGTAGAGGCCGAGTCAGTGGATATTTTTAAGCAGAGATAGATAGATAGGTTATTGATAAGTACCTGTCAGAGGTTATGGGGAGAAGGCAGGAGAATGGGGTTAGGAGGGAGAGATAGACCAGCATGGGCACTAAGGATGATGGGCCTGTTTGTGTGCTGTACTGTTTGATGTTCTATCTTGTTCCATTCAATGAGGTTGTTAAAGAATCTTTGATGAAATTTTGTGATGAAAAGACTGGCCAGCAAAATAATATACACCCTCAATAAAGAGCGTTCTGGGGCTATTAAATTATCCACTAAAGTTTATGTCTTTTTTATTGCAGCCATTCCAACGTACATTTAAACTCATCTACCAAATGGGCATCTTGTCTAGCGGGACGTTGTTGCTGAAGGCAGGATCTTACAATGAAAATAGACACAAAATGCTGGATTAACTCAGTGGGACAGGCAGCATCTCTGGAGAGAAGAAATAGGTTACGTTTTGTATCGAGACCCTTTTTCAGACTCTTCAGTCTTCTTCAGTCTGAAGAAGGGTCTCCAATCATTCCTTCTCTCCAGAGATGCTGCCTGTTACTCCAGCATTTCGTGTCTACCTTAATGTTTGTCTCATACTTTAACATAATAAGCAGGCTGCATTTAGAATATTGTGTTCAGTTCTGGGCACCATGTTACAGGAAAGATATTGTCATGCTTGAAAGGGTTCAGAAAAGATTTACGAGGATGTTGCCAGGACTAGAGGGTGTGAGTTATGGGGAGAGGTTGAGTAGGATGAGTCGCTATTCCATCGAGCGCAGGAGGATGAGAGGCGATTTTATAGAGACAGAATTATGAGAGGAATAGTTTGGGTAGGTGCACAGAATCTCTTGACCAGAGTAGGGGAATCGAGGACAAGAGGACATAGGTTCAAGGTGAAGGGGAAAAGACCAACATGTCCCAGCTACACTAGTCCCACCTGCTCTCATTTGGTCCATATCCCTCCAAACCTTTCCTATTCATGTACCTTCTATCTTTCTTAAATGTTGGTTAGTTCCTGCCTCAACTCCATCCTCTGGCAGCTCGTTCCATACACCCACCACCCTTTGTGTGAAAAAACAGTGTGAAACTTTATGTGAAATGCATGTAATATTTGTTGCTTGCACCCATCGTGGAGACGTGGATGTACCTGAACCATTTGATGACGGATTATTCTCTCGAAGCATTTTCTATTTTCTCTTAATAGTCAATTCCAACCTAAGCCTCAACAAGCCTCATCATCCTCAAAGCTGGAATTCTGTATGCCACCCATTCCTTCGTCATTATTTCTCCTGCAGCAGAGAGTGATCACATTCAAGTTGTTAATGCCCCCAGAGTAAGTATGAAGAAGGGTTCCAACCTGAAATGTTACCAATGTTACTGTATAATAACTACACTCAGTCTTTCACTGCTTTAGAAACGTCCTCTGGACACTTTTCAACAGTAGCATTTTGGGAACTTGCTCAACAAACTTCTTGGGGAGGAAATGTGTAGGAAGGAACTGCAGAAGTGAATTTTCACCGAAGATAGACACAAAATGCTGGAGTAACTCAATGGTCCAGGCAGCAGAGTCATAGAATCATAGTGATACAGTGTGGAAACAGGCCCTTCGGCCCAACTCGCCCACACCGGCCAACATGTCTCAGCTGCATTAGTCCCACCGACCTGCGCTTGGTCCATATCCCTCCAAACCTGTCCTATCCTTGTACCTGTCTAACTGTTTCGTAAATGTTGGGATATTCCCAGCCTCAACTACCTCATCCGGCAGCTTGTTCACCCATCACCCTTTGTGTGAAAAAGTTACCCCTCAGATTCCTGTTAAATCTTTTCCCCTTCTCCTTGATCCTATGTGCTCTGGTCCTTGATTCCCCTACTCTGGGCAAGAGACTCTGTGCATCTACCCGATCTATTCCTCTCATGGATCTCTGGAGAAAATGATTAGATTACTTTTCAGGTTGAGACACTTCTTCAGACGGAGGATATATGATATACCTAGAGTATAAAATCTAAGGGTATAACATCCCTTAACTAGATACCCAAGAGGTATTATATATACCTCTAGTTTCCCTCACCCCTGACTCTCAGTCTGAAGAAGGGTCTCGACCCAAAACGTCAACCTATTCCTTTTCTCCAGAGATGCTGCCTGACCCACTAAGTTACGTCAGTATTTTGTGTCATCCAACCCTAATACAATCTGGGACTTCCATTCACCTAATTGATAATGTGAAGGAAGGAACTGCAGATGCTGATTTACACTGAAGGTAGACACAAAAAGCTGGAGTAACTCTTCAGGTCAGGCAGCATCTCTGGAGCAAAGGAATAGGTGCCATTTTGGGTCAAGACCCTTCCACAACATTCTGGAGTAACAGCGGGTGAAGCAGCATCTCTGGAGAAAACATCACCTATTTATGTTCTACACAGATGCTGCCTGACCCGCTAAGTTATTCCGGCACTTTGAATCTACTGAAAATGTGAAATCATTCAGCCAGAGTAGATTAGTGATTATCACGCTTTAGATATTATGACCATGCTGACATCTTTTTTTTGTGTTGTGCTTTTAGGAAACTTAATAAATCCGAGCCATAAACAATGTTGCACAATCTGCTGAGCCTTTCAAAGAATGCATGGTAACTATTTGTGATATCTGAATTATTTTCAAGTCCCTTGATGCTGATATGGTCAGTATGTGATGCATGCATATCCCACCTATTTTTATTTAGTCGTTTTAAACATTTGAGACATATATAATTGAAACACTTGAGAACTCATGGGGTCTTGACATGAATTATATGGAGAAGATGTTTCCGTCTGTGGGAGAACATAGACACACGAGGCACCATTAAAAAATAAGGGTATAATGTACGACAGAAATTAGTACTCTTACACCTATCCTCCAATACTGAATACTATTAAGGCTGAGATAAATAGATACTTGATAAAGAACCGGGTATAAGGTTACTGGATGTCTGGCTGTGGTTTTGTTTTGTTTGGTTCAGAGATACAGCGTGGAAATAGGCCATTCAGCCCACCGAGTCAGCACCAACCAGCAATCCCCATCCTACCCATCCTGGGGACAATTTACATTAATGCCAAGCCAATTAACCTACAAACCTGTACGTCTTTGGAGTGTGGGAGGAAACTGTAGCTTCCTGAAGAAAACCCACGCAGGTCACGGGGAGAACATACAAACTGCATACAGACAGCACCTGTATTCGGGATCGAACTTGGGTCTCTGGCGCTGTAAGGCATCAACTCAACCGCTGCGTCACCGTGCTGCCCTATGGTAATGAAGAGATCTTAATTCTTATGTGTAGAAAGGATCGATCTACCCGGTTTGTACCTACGATAGACACAACGTGTTGGAGTAACTCTGCACGTCAATGCAGTGTATCTGGAGAAAATGGATGGGTCACGTCTGAAGAAGGGTTCTGATCGGAAAAGTCACCCAGCTTCTTTCTCCAGAGATATTGCCTTCGCCCGTTGTGTTTCTCCAGCACTTTATGCCTAGCTCTTAATTCTTGTTTGTGTGTTCAAGAAAATGCAATAGTAATGCATACCATTGGGGTTTGAATAGATATAGGCGCCAGATCTCAGTGTTCTTCAGAAACTCTTATAAACATTAGAAACTCATTCACTCCCAAGTTCAGTTTAGTTTATTGTCATGTGTTATGGTACAGTGAAAAGCTTTTGTTGCGTGCTAACCAGCCAGCGGAAAGGCTATACATGACTACAATCGAGCCATTCACAGTGTATAGATACATGATAAGGCAATAACGTTTAGTGCAAGGTAAAGCCAGTGAAGACCGATCAAAGATAGTCTGAGGATTCCCGATGAGGTAGATAGTAGTTCAGGACTGCCCGCTGGCTGCATTACAATGCTTCACTTGCCTGATAACAGCAGGGAAGAAACTGTGAAGCAACATCAAACGATCCTTTATTATCATGTGTACCAAGATACGGAGAGATTTTTTTTTTTGCACACTGATCAGTAAAATTATTACCATACAGAAGAACAATACCCGATCTGAAAGAGTTAAATGAAGTTGTAAGTTACAAGATGGACACTGCTGTAGATTTAGAAGTTACAAAATGGATGCTCAACCTTTCCTCTGAACACTAGTGAGATATCAGCACAAGAACACTAGATGTTTTGCCTTTCTTCTCTTACACTAGCACAAACTACACTTACACTAGTCTTGTCCTATAATATAAACACTAGCGAGATTTCAGCACAAGAACCCTGGATGTTTTGCACTTCTGATATAAACATTCAGAAAGATGTTTCGAATATTCGGTCTTACCCTTTACTGCAGAGATTGTAATGTACAGACATTAGATCAACAAGGTCAAAAAACAAGACCACTTGAAATCTGTAAAAATAAGAAATAGCTTCTTTGAGCAAAACCATATATGGGCATAACCTTTCCTCTATCGGAAGAAAACTGTCAATCTTTGATATGACCCTATATGGACAAGGCAAGAGGCTGGACATTGCCCTGTAAGATAAAGAATTGCTGAATTGTTGATTATTGGGGTATAGGTACATGTGATTGAACATTACATCTTTGTGTGGAACGCAAGGATCTTTGTAGTCTGTATTGCCTGTCCTCCCACACCCGCCTGGTGAAATAAACACATTACTGTATTACTAACTTTTGTGTTGTTATCTGTTTGAAGCAAATCAGACTTTACCAGTCATGCACCTAATGCATAAAAAAACAGCCTCCTAAGTCTATCTGCAATAATCACCAGGTTTTGGTGCCTTACTGCAGCTGGCCATGAAGGCCCATTGCAGTTGCTGTCTCCACCCCGTCGGCCCCTGAACTTTCCTACATGAATAAATGTTAGCTAGTTGAGATGCCTAAAACATTATAGTTTCATTTAGTTTAGATATATAACACGAAAACAGGCCCTTTGATCTTCACACATTAACACTATCCTATAAACACTAGGGATAATTTACCTATATACCAAACCAATTAACCTACAAACCTGTACATCTTTGGAGTGTGGGAGGAAACCAGAGCACCCGGGGAAAACCCATGCAGGTCACGAGGAGAACATACAAACTCCGTGCAGACAGCAGCCGTAGTCAGGATTGAAACCATGTCTCCGTCACAGTACAGCAGTAAATGTACCACTGCGCCACTGTGCCACCCAGATTATGCTAAAAAAAACTTTTGTGATGTTGGGAAAGCTGGTCTTCTTACAACACATTGCAAATGTTAAGACTTGCAATGGCTATTCACTGAACCCAAGTTTATGGAGTCTCATAAAAGTTATGCATTATATGTCTGGCCCAGGGAGAAGGCAGCAATAAAATCTTGATTAAAATAACCAGAGCTCCAATGTACGAATCACAATTCACTAAATTGTTTATCCTCATCTTTTCTGAATGTTCATTTCTAAGCCACCGCGAGTGAAGAAGGTAAAAGCTTTTAAGTTTAAAAATGCACAGACGCAGCTAAATTGATATCAGCATTTGACTGTAAATGTATTAGGAAGGTTGTCAATACTGGGACTAACATAAGCAGGTCTAGCTCTGACCTTTCAACATGCTTCAGTTGGCTATGTAAATTGAAATTTGTACAAGGGGCAATGTTATTATTTTTTATTCTTCTAGTTTTAATTCAAGTTCCAAGCAGTAGAGCTACGTCTTTACAGCACCAGAGACCTGGGTTCGATCCTGACTACGGGTGTTATCTATCTGGAGTTAGTTCGTTCTCCCCACGACCTGCATGGGTTTACTCCGAGATCCTCCCACACACCAAAGACGTACAGATTTGTACATGATGTAAATCTTGGCTTGATATAAATGTATAAAAATGTAAAGTTGTCCCTAGTGTATGTAGAATAGTATTAGTGTGAAGGAATCACTGGTCGGCCAAAGGGCCTGTTTCCGTGCCGTATCTCTAAACAATTAGACAAATGCAAAATAGAAACTCCAAGAGATACAGTCAAGAGATGGTTGAATTGTTATAAGTACTGGCAACCGAATAATGATATTCTTAGTTGCTACAGCATCACAGGACCATTAACACAATAATACACAAATCAACACACAATAATCAGTTCTTCAATAAATTAGTAATTATCTGGTTACCAGATAACCAAGCCATAATAATGCAAATCTAGAGTATGTAGTGCAGTCAAAACAACGTCTATGGTACTTCATTGTTCCTGAGGTGGTTTTTAACTTGGAATTTTAATCCAGAATTCTTTGTCGGTTGTGACATGGATGAATAGATGCTGCCTCACCCACTGAGTTTCTCCAGCATTTTTGTCTGCCTTGGAGGAATAATGATGGATTTTTATGAATAAGTTCTCAATAATGCATTTTTGATCAAAAGGATGTTATCGTGCCAACTCTGAATGGTGGCCAAACCCTGGCAAACTATTCCGGATAATGCTACTGCCACGGATTCTAATATGCTTCGTCTGCACTTGAATCAGGAATCTGAAAAACCTGGAGTATTCCTCTATCCTGCAATGGTCTTTCTCCCCTCATCCATCTTCGCTTCAGATTTACCTTCTTTTGCAACATGTTACTATGTTCTCGGAGCCTAATTGTGCATCTACCCGATCTATTCCTCTCATGGATCTCTGGAGAAAATTATTAGGTGACTTTTCAGGTTGAGACTCTTCTTCAGACTGAGGATATATGATGCACCGATGGTATAAAATCCTAGGGTATAACATCCCTTATCTAGATAGCCAAGAGGTATAAGATATGCCTCTAGTTTCCCTCTCCCTGACTCTCAGTCTGAAGAAGGGTCTCGACCCAAAACGTCAACCTATTCCTTTTCTCCAGAGATGCTGCCTGACTCGCTGAGTTTTTTGTTTCTATCTTAGAGAGGAATTTGCAGCACATGAAACCAAGAAGTCCATGGTGTCAAACCCCCAGTAGCTCCATTCAAAGTGCCCTTGAAGAAGTTGTTATTTAGAATTATAGCCCTCAGCAGGGAGACGAGAAGAGCATCCTTACAACATGTGGATGGTTGAGCTTGGTTCAGTTGTAGGGATGTTTCAGAATCACAGGCGGCCAGAAAGGCCAAAGCCTGACCCTTTACGGAAACCGCAGCACCACAGGTTCCTAAAGAGCCTTTGTAACCTTCACACGGTGGCAGGCTGCTGCACATAACAAGATGAGGGATCTAGCAATGGATTTTCTGGACAATGGTGCAGAATTTTAAAGAAATGGATGGCACAGTAGCACAGTGGTAGAGTTGCTGCCTTACAGGCCAGAGACCCGGGTTTGACCCCGACTACAGGTGCTTGTCTGTACGGAGTTTGTACGTTCTCCCCTTGACCGTGTGGATTTTATCCGAGATGTTCGATTCCCTCCCACACTACAAAGACGTCCAGGTTTTAGGTTAATTGGCTTGGTATAAATGTAAATTGTCCCCAGTGTGTAGACTAGTGTTAATGTGCGGAGATCGCTGGTCGGCGCGGGCTCCGGGCGGCTGGGGAGCCTGTTTCCACTCTGTATCTCTAAACTAAACTAAACTAAAAACATGTTTTAGACTCTTTAAAAACATTCAATAAAAAACAGAAGTTAACAATCCGACCCTTTGTGCCTGCTTCTCTATTTGCAATCTCTTAACTGATCTCAATACCTCATTGCCCAGGCTAACCCAATATCATTTTACTCTTTCAACAACTAAATATGAAACATCAATCTCTATCTACAAACATGTTTGGAAATAATTCAAAAGTTCCTCTGACTCTTGGTGAAGAAATTGCTTCTCATCTGCCTCCTGAACCTCCTGTTTTGATGCTGTTCATACTTCCGCAACTTTCTTAATAATAAATATTTATAACCATTCTTAGTAATTAATATTCCCCCGGTAAGAGCCACAAAGTGTTGTAGTTACTCAGCAGGTCAGGCAGCATCACTGGAGAATATAAGTAGGTGACATTTCGGGTCAAGACCATTCTTCATACTGATTGTATTTGGACAAGTAGACATCTGGAATGGATGGGGGGGGGGGGGGGGGAGAACAAAGCTTCATGAGTAAAAGGTGGATACAGGTAATGGGAGGGTTCGACCCCGACTACAGGTGCTTGTCTGTACGGAGTTTGTACGTTCTCCCCTTGACCGTGTGGATTTTATCCGAGATGTTCGATTCCCTCCCACACTACAAAGACCCTACACTACAAAATGGGAGGGTTGATAGGCAGAGGGTTGAACAAAGACCAGAGATGAAAAGCTATAAGGTGTGAGATAAGGATAGAGGGAATGCAAATTTGGAAGCCAGAGGAATAAATAGAGGTGGAAAGGTAAGCGAGGGGAGAAATGGGTGCAGGTGGGGAACAGAAGGGAGAGGGGGGTCGGGGTGATATTGATTTCACTGCTCTACAGATCTCTGTTTTCTCTGTCCCCCTTTCATAAAAAAGGGGTTACATTTTGTTTGGCTTGAAATTGTGGGAGGTTTCTAGAATCAGGAAGATGACAACCCATTATCTCAATACCCAGTTTATTCAAAATCAACAGGTCATCAGGTGATGATTATTTTATCACCTTTTTAATCCCATTAACATCTCCATCCCTCATTTTATTATTAACTCTATTGTCTCTCGGTATCTCAGCTATTGTGTTGCAGCAGCACAGTGGTGCAGTGGTAGAGTTGCTGCCTTACAACTCCAGAGACCCCAGTTTGATCCCGACCGCGGGTGCTGGATGTATGGAGTTTGTACGTTTTCCCTGTGACCTGCTTGGGTTTTCTCCTAAATCGTTGGTTTTCTCCCACACTCCAAATACATACAGGTTTGTAGGTGAATTGGTTTGGTATAAATGCAAAATTGTCCCTAATGTTTACTGTTGTGTTGTGTAGTGTAGGGTTAATGTAGGGGATCGCTGGTCGATGCGGATTCGATGGGCCGCGCTGTATCTCTAAACTAAACTGAACTCCAGAGACCCCAGTTTGATCCTGACTACAGGTGCTGTCCGTATGGTGTTTGTACGTTATTCCTATGACTGCATGGGTTTTCTCTGGATGCTCCGGTTTCCTCCCAAACTCAAAAGATGTCTAAGTTTGTAGGTTAATTTGACTTTGGTAAAGATTGTAAATTATCCCTAGTGTGCAGGGCAGTGCTAGTATATGGGAATCGCTGATCAGCGCGAACTTGATGGGCTGAAGGGCCTTCCACACTGTATCTCTAAACTAAACTAAAAAGCTCCTCAATCACTCTTGGCCTGTTGTTCCACCTTCAGATTCTGGAGCAATGTCTGCGTATTCCTCCACCAAAAAATATCTGTTTAAATCACTTGCCATTTCATTATACTCCAATGTAATTTCCCATGTTTTAGTCTGTAAGGAACCAACTAACTTTCGCAATTACTTTCCCTTTTTTACTATCTACAGAAACTTTTTTACAACCTGTGTTTAGTGTTTACTACTCTGGTATTTTCCTTTCTCTATCCTTAATAATGTCCTAGCTCTTTTTTGTTGAACACTGAAATGTTCTCAGCCCCAATGCTCACTGCTTGTAACATTGGCAGCATTTCAAGTCTAATTTCTTTTGATATTATCTTTAAACTCTCAGAATACTGACAAGCGGAGATGATTTATGAATAATGCTTAAGACCTGGATAACAAATAATTACAGCCATGACTTCACCGATGCTGGGAAATGTGTATCCACTAGAGCCAGCAGGCACAAAATAAATCTATTATTGATAGTAGCCTCCACCCCCTTCTTTTTAAGAGAGTCAGTGGGGATGTTGTTCATCTCTTTACTTCTTGTTCCGTTTCTTCACTCCGGTCCCAGCCCCGAGTGATTTACTGTGACAATTCCATTCCCCACGCCAAATACGCTGGTGTCGTTTAACGAGAAGTTTGAAGTGAATTATTGCAGAACTTTTGCCCTGCCCCTGCGAATTTCCTAGACTGTCTAAACTAGTTAGGTATCTCACAACCAAGAAGTGTAGGATACTTTGAACCTCCAGTCTCAGCCAGATTCAAACAAAAATCCCCAAGGTGAACGAACAGTGTTTTAATGAAATCCTGACACATAACAATTTTTGAAGGATTAAAGGAGATAACAACATGACTACCTCAAGCCCCTGGAGCACACAATTACTTGAACGTGTGGATTATCATTGAACTATCCATTCTCTCTCCCTATACGAATACATATGTTGCATATACTGTATGACCCTCATTAATCGCATTTTTCATAGCAGATGGTGCAAGGAAACAAAAAAAAAGATTTGGAGATTCGTAAAAGATTCAGCGTCGCAAAGAAGTTGGAAAAGTTGCGGCCATTTGACTGAACTCAAAGTTAAACATCAAAAAGGAGACTGGGAAGTGAATTGTGACAAGCAAGACCTGGAACAACTGCAGGAAGAACACACAAAGCCGAGAAAAGAACACAGGGTCCCCAGGAGGGAAGGCAAAGGAGTTTGCTTCCAGCAGGACAGTGATCAATGAAGAATGGTGCGTGAGAAACCTCGAGACAAAGTGCTGCCAACACTGATGCTAAAGTAGGTCAGTTAAGTGAATCAGCTCATGGATGGGAGCTAGGGAACGCTGTAACTCATTGGTGAAAGACAGGAGCAATCAATGAGTTGAACACCTTTCATCTGCTCTGATGAGAACACAGGTAAAACCCATTTGGATGGCTTCCTCGGGGATTTCCCGTCACTTACTTTTCACCAGTCGCACAAAATATCTGTACAAAGACAATAAAAAATAGAGAAAAAATGGTAAAAAAATACAGAAATGCAAACTGAAAATAAAAGAAACAGAAAATGCTGGGAATCTTCGCCAGCCGAGTTATGACCTTTCTAACAGAAGATTACTCACCTGAAACATTCACTATGTTTCTCTCTCCACAGTTGCTGACTAATCTGCTGAATATTTTCAGCACATTCTGCCTTTATTTCAGAGTTGCTACAGTACATCCTCTGCATTTTGCTTTTAAACCATCATGTCACATTGGCCTTATTTAAGTAAAGTCACGATACTTAATTTGAAGCCTTTATTGGTAAGGGCATTGGTGGTGGCAAAGTGGCGCAGCGGTAGAGTTGTTGCCTCACAGTGCCGCTCTCCCAGGTTCGATCCTGACTATATAGATGCTGTCTTATGGAGTTTAAAAGTTCTCCCTGTGACCACGTGGATTTTATCTGGGTGCTCTGGATCCCACCCACAATCCAAAGATGTACAGGTGTGTAGATTAATTAACTTCGGTAAAAAAAAATCATAAATTGTCCTTAATGCGTTGGATAGTGCTAGTGTACAAGGTGATTGCTGGTCGATGCGGACTCCGTGCTGTATGTCTGAAATCTAAAATCTAATAAGAATCAGGAAGTCATGTTGTAGCTTTATAGGATATTAGACTCAAGTAACTCCAGAGGCTGGTTGATAAAAAATATACAAAGTGCTGGAGTAACTCAATGGTTAAAGGGCCTGTCCCACTTTCGCGACCTTTACAGGCGACTGCTGGCACCCGTTGAAAATTCAGCGGCGACCCAAAATACGCTACGATTCTTTGGAGACAACCGCAATTAAAGCTGTCACAATCCAAAAAGTCAAATGTCCATGTTCTCCAGAGAAGCTGCCTGAGCCACTGATTTCCCGAGTTCCTGGCATTAACGTTACTAAGAGACGTCCCGAGCTCCGACGTACCCGCTACGTACATTCTACATGCTTACCACGAGTTTGATTTTTTTTTAAACTCGGGAGAGCTCTTGAATTAGCTCGTACAGTGGGACAGCCCCTTTATTGAGCAAAACTGGACAAACTTGGATTGTCTTCTCTGGACCATTGGAGACTGAGGAGAGACTTGTAAAATGTATAGAAAATTATGAGAGACATAAATAGAAGAAGCAGTTAGAACATTTTTGCCCACTGAATATAAAATAGTAGATGGCAGAGCGTGAAGGTGAGAGAGGAAAAATGTAAAAGAAATATGCAGGGCAAGTTTTTTACAGAGTCTGAAACACGCTGCCAGGGCTGATGGTAGAGACAGATGGGCATTTAACAGAGAATGGCTTAAAAGGAACTAAGTGGAAATGGGATGGAAGCGCTTAGCATACATTTGATGGGAGGAATAGCCTTTTAATATTTCAAAGTGAAATATGTGGTTTTGTAAAATATGAGATAGTGAGGGTCATTGTACACTGTAACATGTTCTACTGCTGTGCTAAGATATATTATCAGTGGCACAGCGGTAGAGCTACTGCCTTCAACGCCAGAGACCTAGTTTCGATCCTGACTGCGGATGCTTGTCTGTATCAGGTTTGTACGTTCTCCTTGTGACCTGCGTGGGTTTTCTCCGGGATCTTCAGTTTCTTCCCACACTCCACAAACGTACAGGTTTGTAGGTTAATTGGTTTGGTATAAATATAAAATTGTCCCTGGTGTGTGTAGGATAGTGCAGGGATCGCTGGTTGGTGCAGACTCGGTGGGCCGAAGGGCCTGTTTTCGTGCTGTATCTCTAAGCTAAATTAAAGTAAACATTAGACAAACGAGTGTAGGAAGGAACTGCAGATGCTGGTTTAAACCAAAGACAGACACAAAACGCTGGAGCAACTCAGCAGGACAGGCAGCATCTCTGGACAGAAGGAATGGGTGACGTTTCGAGTCGAGACTCTTCTTCAGAATAGATATATATTTACAAATAGTTGGCTTCAAACAACTTACCTGCCTACAATCTTTTCAAACACAGTCACGTACAAGGAGGATTACTACTCTGTTTTATTAGCATCTGATGAAGATTACTGCTTTGCCAGAATTCCAACGAGAATTGCTCTGCAATAAAACATCCGTTTGCCCTCAGCGCATTAACTATTAAGGACTGGTGTAGCACGCCTGGAAATTGGAAAAAGTAATGCACAAATAAACAGAGGTTATTTTCAAAGTGATAAACTTTTTACTAATTAGAAGTGGAAAACAAGGTTCACAGCATGCGCTAATCACAGGCTCTGCAAACCTAGGCAATGCTCGCTGAATAAGTACATTAGGAGCTTTTGCTAATCGGCCAGCATTGTAATTTGCCAATTAGCTGAAATAGTATCGGAGGCAGATGTCCATGAAAAAAAAATCCATTTCACAAAGGTCAGGGGAAGCAGATGGGAATTGGGGTTGAAGGGATCTAGGTAGAGAGAACCTTGCAGGCAGAGAAGAGCTGCAATTTTATTGAATATCAGTGACATGCAAATCCATTATTTTCCAAAGATAGACACAATATGATGGAGTAACTCAGTGGGTCAGGCAGCATCTCTGGAGAATATGGATAAGGTGACGTTTCAGGTCATAACCCTTCTTCACTATTTTCCATTATGGACACACATAAAGCGGCTCGCATGGTTCTGAATCTTGTTTTTGCTGTTTCATTCCACCAAGTAAATTGCACAATTATTTGTTAAGCTTTAGACCTTTCAAAACTTCACTGAAGCTTCGTTGAAGCATGCCTAAGAGGTGGCACAACTAGCAGGTTTTGGCTTCATTCCTGATCTCCCAAGCTGTCTGTATGGAGTTTGCATGTTCTGCACGTGACTGCATGAGTTTCTTTCCAATGCATTTGTTTCATTTCACATTGCCAAGACACAAATTAGTTTGTTCATTAGTTCACAAGTGACTGGAGCAGAATTAGGCCATTCGGCCTATCAAGTCTACTCTGCCATCCAATCATGGCTGATCTATGTCTGCCTCCTAACCCCATTCTCCTGCCTTCTCCCCATGACTCCCAGACTAATCAAGTTAGTCTCTGTAACTCACCCACAAGCAAAATCTCAGAAGACTTGATGAGAATGTGAGGAGAATAAATTGGGTTTAGTGTAAACGGATGTTCATTAGTTGGTGTAGACATGGTTAGCCAAAGGTCTCTGTTTTGTAAGACTCTAAAATGAAAGCAGGGCGATATTTTATGTTTGCTGTCAAATTCCCAGAACATCCAGTCATTTAATTTATTGACGGACGGTTTGTCACAGGTGCATGAAGGAATTCTTCAATAGATTTCTTAAACTATTCAAAGGGCTGATTATAAACTTGGAATAAATTATTTGGTAGAAATTTGAACCTGGAACAAAGAACATAGAACAGTACAGCCCAGGATTAGAAGCTGTGTGTCACAATGTCCATGCCAAACATGATGCCAAATTAGACTCATCTCCTTTGCTTGCACGTGATTCATATCCCTTCATTTCCTTCATTTGCACGTTCCTATCCAAAATCCTCCTCAACGCCAACATTGTATCTGCCTCCACTGCCACCCCTGGCAGCACATTCCACACATCCTGGACTCTGTGTAAAAAAACTTGCCCTGCACATCTCCTTTACATTTTGACCCTTTCACTTTAAAGTTACGGCCTCTTGTCTTTGATATTTTCACCCTTGGAAGCGTTCCATCGAGTTTTACTTTATTCACATCTTCCTTCTTGGATGTAATGGCTGATAAAGGCTGAAATATAAGATTATAGTTTCAAATTGTGATCAGATCATGAGATTTTACTTCATCTACTTGATCTTAACTATCTACAAATTTGTACAAATTCAATTATTTGCGTGCCTACCTTTGGTAAAATGCCAATGATGAAGTGAGACACCAGATTCCTGCTTTATTGGCATTTTACCAAAGGCAAGCACGCAAATAATTGAATTTGTGCAAATATGTAGATAGTACATTCATACAGGTACATATATAGGACAGGTTTAGAGGGATATGGACCAAGGTTGGATTAATGTAGATGGGACATGTTGGTCGGTATGGGCAAGTTGGGCCGATTGGCCTGTTTCCATGCTGTGTGAGTCTATGACCTGACACCCATTTGATGCCCTCGGAACTCATTGCATTTATTATCTTGGACACCTGAAAGAAAATATTACACCCCAAACATATGTTATATTTATCAAAGATTTAGTGATAGAGTCATCTCAACAAGGGTTCTTCAGGAAGATATTAAAACAATTGGATATAAAGTAAGATATCAGTGACTTAATTATGGGTTTAAAGAAGGGTCCTGATCCGACACACCAACTATCCATGCTCTCCAGAGATGCTGCCTGTTCCACCGAGTTACTCCAGCACTTTGTCTTTTTTCCTTGTTTCTATGGTAACAAATCAGTGATTTAATTCTTGAATATCCTGTCAGCCAATCAATCTAATGAAATCTGAGTCTGTACAAGTTCAGTTCAATTCACTTGAAGCTGGAAATTCAGCCCACGATGACTTGGTATCTGCATTTTATCGCTGGTTCTCATCAACTTGAATCAAAATAACTCTTGTCCAAGTGATGGTCTTGATTCACTCTTTTACTTCCACAAGCTCGGATCATCACTAAACCTACTACATTTGGATTTAAGGCTTTCCTAATGAATATTTCTTCCTTCTACCAATGTTTGTAGACTTTAGACTTTAGAGATACATTTCAGATACAGGCCCTTCGGCCAAATGAGTCCGGGCCAACCAGTGATCACCCTGTACACTAGCATTATCCTAGGGACAGCTTATGAATTTTTTTACCAAACTCAATTAACCTGCAAACCCTTAAGTCTTTGGAAACCGGAGCAACTGGAGAAAAACCACATGGTCACGAGGAAAATGTACAAACTACGTACAAAATCTATTTGTAGTCAGGTTTGACCCTGGGTCTCTGGAGTTGTAAGGCAGCAACTCTACTGCTGTGCCAATGTGCCACCTCTAGCCATGTCAATACCAATTTATTTCTAATAGATTTAATGTCTGTGACACTCTTACTAGAAATGTCCAAACTGGCCAAGACCAGACAGTAGAATGGAACCGATGTGAATAGAGTTTGCATACTCCATGATATTGTATCATCAATGTGCAGGATAGTGGAACCATGTTTTTTCCCCAGTGCACTCTTAATGGAAATAATAATAATATTTTATCAGGCTGATTTATCTCATGGCATGTTGGGAGAAAATGCTTTGATTACTATCTCAATTTCTTTGTTTAGATTAGTTTAAAGATACAGCACAGAAACAGGGCCTTTGGCCCACCGAGTCCGCACCGACCAGCGATCCCCGCACATTAACACTATCCTACACACATTAGGGACAATTTTTCCATTTACCAAGCCAATTTCCCCACATACCTTGTACGTCTTTGGAGTGTGAGAGGAAACCGAAGATCTCGGACAAAACCCATGCAGGTCACGGGGAGAACATAAAACTTTGTATAGACAGTGCGCATAGTCAGGATTGAACCGAGTCTCCGGCGCAGCAAGCGCTGTAAGGCAGCAACTCTATGAAGTTATATTCTTCTTAAATTGAGAATGGTAAAGTACATTTTAACACAGGAAGGCACGGTGGTGCATCGGTAGAGCTACTGCCTTACAGCGCCAGAGACCCGGGTTCAATCTTGACTATGGGGCTGTCTATACGGAGTTTGTACATTCTCCCCGTGACCTGTGTGGGTTTCCTCCAGGATCATTGGTTTCCTCTCACACTCCAGAGACAATAGACAATAGACAATAGGTAGTATGTGCAGGAGTAGGCCATTCGGCCTTTTGAGACAAAACCGCCATTCAATATGATCATGGCTGATCATCCACAATCAGTACCTCGTTCCTGCCTTCTCACCTTATCCCCTGACTCAGTTATCTTTAAGAGCTTTATCTAACACTCTCTTGAAAGCATCCAGGGAATTGGCCTCCACTGCCTTCTGAGGCAGATAATTCCGCAGATTCACAACCCTCTGTGGGAAAAGGTTTTTCCTCAGCTCTGTTGTAAATGGCTTACCCCTTACTCTTAAACTGTGGCCCCTGGTTCTGGACTCCCACAACATCGAGAACATGTTTCCTGCCTCTAGCGTGTCCAAATCTTATATGTTTCAATAAGATCCCTTCTCATCCTTCCAAATTCCAGAGTATACAAGCCCAGCTACTCCATTCTATCAACATATGACAGTCCTGTCATCCCAGGAATTAACCTTGTGAACCTATGCTGCACTCAGTAGCAAGAATGTCCTTCCTCCAATTTGGAGACCAAAACTGCAGACAATAAGACGTACAGGTTTGTAGGTTAATTGGCTGGGTATAAATGTAAATTGTCCCTAGTGTGTGTAGGATAGTGTTGATGTGCGGGGGGTCGCTGGTCGGCGCGGACTCAGTGGGCTGAAGGACCTGTTTTCATGCTGTATCTCTAAACTAAACTAAAAACTATACAGGACTGTACACGCTATATACTGTTATGTGACTATGTTGTAATGTAGTCACCAGTGAGTCAGGTAATTGTGCATCTTTTGTCAGTCAGATCTATTGCCTCTGTAACAATTGAGTCAGAAACTTTGCCAACCGAGGAAGCAAAAAACATCATTTTGTCACATTGTTCACTCCAAGACTCTTCAGTAAACTCTCGCCAGCTACTCACTCAAGCTGAAGTGGACCATGGAAATTGGTATGTTGTTTGTATTAGAGCTGAACAATTCACCACCATGATATATATGTATGACTAATGCGTACGTTCTCCGAGTTGGTTATGGAGCTGAATAAACAAGATGCATCTGTTCTGGGGCTCTCAGGTTTTACTGATTTTTTTAAATTCCCTGCACGAACAATAGTTATTCTAAGGAAGGATGATGTGCAATCACCCGTGCATTGTAAGTTGCTATCAAGGGGGTGGGGGGGGGGGAGGAAGAGTGAAGTCTCCAATAAAAGGAGTAAAGAAGTAGGAGTTTAGCGTTTTGGAGATACCCTGTGGGAACAGGCCCTTCGGCCCACTGAGTCTGCGCTGACCAGCGATCCCCTACACGAGCACCATCCTACATGCACTAGGGACAATTAACAATCTTTTACCAAAGCCAATTAACCTACAAACCTGTGCACCCTTGGAGTGTAGGAGGAAACCGGAGCTTAGGAGGAATCCGGAGCACCCGGAGAAACCAACGCAGGTCACAGGGAGAACGTGCAAACTCCGTACAGGATTGATCCCGGGTCTCTGGTGCTGCAAGGCAGCAACTCTACTGCTGCTCCACCGTGCTGTCCAACTTTGTGACAACGTTTATATGTGAGCTGATTGGTTTAGTACCTGCAGTAGCAGTCAAGGCTAAAAGTAGCATTGCAGTGTATCCTATGTTACAGCAGATTGGGTGGCGAAAATACAACTTACAGAATTCACAAATCACTATCAAAAATGTGTGTTATGAAATAAAAATTCACCCTTACCAAATTTATGTTAAATAAATCAATAAATCAATAAACACACACACACACACACACACACACACACACACACACACACACACACACACACACACACACACACACACACACACACACAAAATCTGTGTACAGAGAACTGGCGTATCAAGGATACCGATTGCAGGCTGCCGGTTCACTGCGGGGGAAGCACCTCATGGGTTTGCTTTGGAAACTGACATGGCAATCTCTCCCTTTTTGATAGTTGTACAATGATACTTTATTGAACAATGTAACATTAATTTCTGGTCATTTAAAACAACAGCCCTTTCCTTTTTGTCTAGAATACAATCAGAATCTCCTTGTGGATAGACAGCACTCTTACTGTTCACATAAAATGTCCCTATGGATCATATTACATGAGGTTCAGTTGGATAAAATGGTTCATGGTATGGAAAATGATGACATAGATTAATTTCTAAAAGGGCTGTCCCACTTGGGCGACCTAATTGGCGAGTTTAGAAGAGTTTAGGAGAGTTTGAAAAAATGTCATGTTGAAGACCTCCTTCGACCTCCTTCGACTGTATTGAAGACCATTTATTGTATTGTATTGTATTCAAATTTATTGTCATTGTCTCAGTTAGAGACAACTAAATGAATTTCCCTTACAGGCAGTATCATAAAAATAAAAATAAATAAATAATAATAAATAATAAAACATATTAAAAATAAAATAGAATTTAAAAAAAAGCACAAACACTGAAAGTCCACGACACAACATAACACAGTGGCACCAAGGTGAGGAAGGCACCATAGTCCAGCCAGCCTCCCCTCCGTTCTTCCCAGATGTTCACTCGTGGTCGAGGCCTTCCTAGCACCCGCAGTCGCCGCCCTGGGTGGCCCGATGTTCAGGCCCTCACGCCGGGCTGGTGGAACGCCGACGCCGAACCCTGATGGTGAACATCCTCCTCAGCGGCCCGGACCTCCTGATCAGCCGCCTCCCGCAGCCGGAGTCCGCAGCTCCCGTGTCCGCAGGCCGAGCTGGGCAGAGTCGCCGGACCCCGCGCTGTCCATCAGCGCCGCCCGCGTTGGGAGCTCCGCAAACCGCAGCTCCATGATGTCGGTGCCACAGGTCCAGCACTCCGGGCTCCTGACGGCGATCCCCGGTAAGGTATCGCCAGCCCGCGATGTATCAGCGATGTCCCGCCGCTGCTGGAGCTCTGGTCGCAGGAAAGTCCACGCCAATCCAGTGGGTAGGCCGCTGGGGGGGGGGGGGTGGGGGGGGGGGGGGCGAGCGAGGACGCGAATAAAAGTTGCGTCTTCACCAGGAAGCGGCTGAAGGACGGTATCCCCCGCACCGTACCCTCTTCCCCCACATCAAAACACAAAAAAAACACAAAAAAACACACTTTTACATAAGTAAATAAACAAAAAAACAAAAAGATACTGGGCTGTAGGTGGAGGCAGCTGGCACCAGCGCCACCGGAAGTACCCAACACGACCATATTCGAATAGCTACGACTAGCTACAACTAACTTCGGGAAAATTGACACCGAATAGTGGAGAGTGAAGACGACCTCCTTCGACCTCCCTTCGACTATGATGAAGACTATCTACGACTACATTCGACTACCTTCGACTACCCTCGATTACCTATGACTAACATGCTTACCTACTACGACCTACTTCAACTAAACCTACAAGTAAAACAATTATATATTTTTTCCAATATCGACCTTTTTTTACTCGCGGGCATTTTTCAACATGTTGAAAAATACGCCGCGACCTAGCTGAGGCCTCGAGTACGCGGGGACTACACTGAAGCATGAAGGAGAGTTACAAATACCTCCTACGGCCTTGTGTCGACCATGCTGCGAGTATGAGTCGAGGGCAAACTCTCCAGACCTCGCGGATTAGGTCGCCCAAGTGGGACAGCCCCTTAAGAATGCAACCCATCTTTAAGAAGGGCCTCGATGCGAAATGTCACCCATTCTTTCTCTCCAGAGATGCTGCCTGTCCCGTTGAGTTACTCCAGCTTTTTGCGTCTATATGTAACACAGCAGACTTTAGACTTTAAACTTTAGGGATACAGTGCAGAAACAGGCCCTTCGGCCCACCGAGTCCATCCCAACCAGTGATCACCTGTATATTTGCACTGGTCTACACAAGGGAGAATTTACAATTTTACTGAAGCCAGGTAACCTAAAAACCTGTACGCCTTTGGAGTGTGGGAGGAAACCGGAGCACCCGGAAAAACCCACACAGTCAGAGGGAAAACGTACAAACTCCATACAGATAGCTCCCATGGTCAGAACCGAACTTGGGGTCGGGCACTGTGAGGCAGCAGCTCTACCACTGCGCCACCATGCCACCTTGTATTCTCTGTATACCATGACTATAATGACATCAGCAGCAGCTAATCCTGAGGAATCAGTGTGTGCAAGGGAGAAAATGCCAGCCATGTTCTATATGAAAAATGAGAAAACATGGGGCTGCAGGGGCTGCTAGATAATTGGCGTGGGCTCAGCCACAGAGCTGACAGTCGAGTGGAGATCATAGACTATGGGAAACCAGATGATTTGGGTTATGTGTGTGCCAGAGGTGGAAATCCTGGAGGGGGGGGGGGGGGGGGGAGACAGGGGGACACCCTGTTTCCCTCCCCTCCATGTTTTGAGAGGCAGGGAACGACCCCCCCTCCCCTCATGATTTGTAATAAGTATTTTAAAACTCGGTAAAAAAAATCTATTAAAAATCTACACTTTCTGCAAGTGGAGGTGGGACTGATGATCGAGGGTGCTGATTGGATGAGAGAGACGTCGGTCAGCAGGCAGTGGGGGGGGGGGGGGGGAGGACAATGATGATTCAGCGCGATCATTGGAGGAGGGAGGTGTGCAATGATACGGGCATTCTTTTTTCTTTTTTTTTTTGTTTGTTTATTTTATTAGAAGTTAATACAGTACAAAACAATACAGTGGCACCTAATTTTAGGTTCCAACTATGTCATACCGTAATCCATTCCATGTACAACCTCTAGTTTTATGTTATGAGAAGGAAGTAAGCAAGACAAGAAAAAGAAAACAATAGAAAGGGGAAAAAGTGGAAAAATAGATGGTAGAGAGTAGAAAAACGTGAAGTGTGTATATAAAAAATAAAAAAATAAAAGAAAAAAGAAAAAATGGAAAGTAGAAATAGAAGAGAAGGCCCCTTAAAAGAGAATTTTTCAAATCTATATTCGGAGATGTAAATCTATCCACGTCATGAACTGAAATCAGCAATCCTTATGGTACCGCTGCATCACATGATTCCAAAAAATCGATGAAAGGAGACCAACTCCTTAAGAATTGGTCATATTTATCTATTAGTCGGAGTCTCATTTCTTCAAGGCGTGCTATGTCCATCATATTCCTAATCCACATTTTAACAGTTGGTATGGTTGTATTTTTCCAAAATTTAAGTATCAATTTCTTTCCAATTATTAACCCATAATTAAAAAAAACATTTTGGTCTTTATTTAAATTGGTATCTTCTCCTATTATTCCAAATATAATCCATTCCATTTTGGGTTCTATTCTTGACTTGAAGAGCTTTGTAAATATATCAAATATATCACTCCAAAATGTATTCAACTTTGTACATCCTACAAATGAATGTGTTATATTAGCGTTTTGAAACAAACATTTATCGCATCTGGGAGAGACGTTAGGATAAAATTTATTCAACCTCGTTTTTGAATAATATAGTCTATGTAATAATTTGAATTGAATTAAATTATGTCTTGCATTAATAGAACAGTTATGTGTATTCATCAAATACTTTTCCCATCTATCCTTCGAGATCTTTATCATTAGCTCATGTTCCCAATCTTCCCTTAGTGCTTCTGTTGAGGGTGATTCTCTATATAATATATTATTATAAAAGTATGATATTAATTTTTGTGAATCAGCCTTAATATTCATTGCTTCTTCTAAAGGGTCTAAAAATATAGTTTGAAATCTATGTGTATATTTCTTCATAAAGTCACATACCTGTATATATTTAAAATATTGATTATCCTTCAATTTAAATTTTAATTTTAATTGTTGAAATTATAACAGTTTGCCCAATTCATACATATCCCCTACTTTCCTAATCCCCAGTCTATCCCATTGTTGATATGTGTTGTCGATGAGAGAAGGTTTGAATGCGGGGTTGTTCAATAGTGGGGTTAGTACTGATAAATTATTTAATTTCAAGGATACTTTTATTTGTTTCCAAATTCTTATTATATTGTGAATAATTGGGTTCTTCTTATATATTATACTATTCAATTTTATCGGTGAGAGCAGGATCGTTCCTATATCGTGCGGATAGCACTCCTCTTTCTCCATTCTTATCCACTCCAACTGCTGAGTGGAACTATCCAGCCAGTACATTATGTTCTTAATATGTACTGCCCAGTAGTAATACATAAAGTTAGGTAATGATAAACCCCCAACTTCTTTAGATTTGCACAAATGCTTTCGTTGAATTCCATGTGTTCTGTAATCCCATATAAAATTAGTGATAGTGGAATCTAGTTTTTTGAAAAAATATTTTGGAATATATATTGGGATCGCTTGAAACAAATATATTAATTGTGGTAAGAAAGTCATTTTTATAGCGTTAATTCTACCTATCAATGAGAGCGGAAGCATTTTCCAAAATTTAATCATATCATTCAGTTTATTTAATAGTGGTATAAAATTGGCACTAAATAATGATTTGTGTATTCTCGTAATTTGAATACCCAGATACTTGAATTTTTCTGTTGCAATTTTGAAGGGGAATTTTAGTAAGTGTCTCGAATCCTGTGGTTTTAAAAACATAATTTCGCTTTTATTCCAAATTATTCTATATCCAGAAAAAGAGCCGAATTCCTCAATTAATAAGGTGTTAATAAGGTGGGTATACTCGTTTGTGTATTAGTAATATATAAAAGGATATCATCAGCATATAGTGACATTTTATTCTTTGAGTCCTTAGTGTTATATCCGTGAATATTCGGGTGATTTCTAATCCTTTCGGCCAACGGTTCTATCATAAGGGCAAATAGCAATGGTGATAAGGCACACCCTTGCCTATTACCCCTTGATAAGTAAAATTTTGGAGATAGCATATTGTTAGTTAGTATTCTTGCCGTAGGTTTATCGTAAAGTAGTTTAACCCATCTAATAAAATTCTCTCCCATATTGAATTTTTGGAGCACCTTGTATAAATACTGCCATTCTACTTGATCAAATGCCTTCTCTGCATCCAGCGTGACAACTGAAATATCTTCATTGTCCTCATTATGAGAGTACATTATATTGAAAAGCCTTCTCAAATTATTAAATTATTGTCTTTTGGGTATAAATCCCGTTTGATCCGTATTTATTAAATTGTTAATATAATTATTTAGCCTTCTAGCTAGAATCTTTGCTAAAATTTTCTGATCCGTATTTAGTAGTGAAATAGCTCTATAAGAACCCGGTTCATCTAAATCTTTATCTTTTTTTGGTATAAGTGTTATTGTTGCTTTTGCTAGGGTTTCTGGTAGTTTATTTTCAGTATAAGCCTGCGTGTATAAATTGAATAATCTTGGTACAATTGACTCCTGAAATCTTTTATAAAATTCATTACTAAAACCGTCTGGTCCTGGGGTCTTCCCATTTTTCAGTGAGTTTATTATTTGTTTTATTTCTTCATTAGTAATCCGTGCTCCTAATTGCTCTTGTTCTAAACTATCCAATTTTGGGAGCTTGCAATTATCTAAAACATTTGTAATTTTACTTACATCTGTATTTATTTTAGATGTATATAAATTGTGATAAAATTGGGCAAACCTCTTATTAATATCCTTAGGCAGTGTTAAAAACTCACCCTTATCCGATTGAATTTTAGTAATAGTTTTTTCTTTTTCTCGTTGCTTCAGTTGCCTCGCAAGTAGTTTATGTGGCTTACCCCCAAATTCGAAGTGTGCTTGTTTTGTAATTTGGAATAATCTTATTACTCTAGCCGATAGTATTCTATTGACTTTATATTTCAATAGAGTTATCTTATTATGTTTATTTATGGTTGGGTCAGTTGCATTGTCCAGTTCTAGTAGTTTTATTTTCTGTTCTATCCGCTGAAGTTCTCTTTTATTTTCCTTATTTTGAAAACTTTGGTAAGAAATTATGACGCCGCGAATATATGCCTTGAAGGTTTCCCATAATAGCGGTGCAGAAATACCCGGCGTGTCATTTATTTCGAAAAAAAGTTTTATTTGTTCTTTTATATACTCATAACCCTGCGGGTTATTTAATATATGTACATTGAATCTCCAAAAAGGTTTTATACTCGGCATTCCCTCAATTTTAAGTATAAAAGTCAATGGTGAATGATCAGAAATAGTACTATTATGATATGATGGTTTATTCGTATACAGGATTAATTTTGTGTCCAATAAAAGATACGGGCATTCTTGATGGTTCCAGCAGCATGAGAATTATGTTGAAGACAGTATGGTGGCGCAGCGGTAGATTTGTTGCCCTAGAGCGCCAGAGACCTGGGTTCGATCCTGACTATGGGTGCTGTCTGTATGGGCTTAGTACCTTCTCCCCGTGACCGCGTGGGTTTTCCCCGGGTGCTCCAGGTTCCTCCCACACTCCAAAGACGTACAGGTTTGGAGGTTAAATGGCTTTGGTAAAAATTGTAAATTGTCCCGAGTCTGCAGGATAGTGCTGAACTAAAGATAATATCTATATTACTAAAAGTCTGATCTTGACCGCTTTTGGCCCACTGTGCTGCGATTTCCGAGAGAACGCCGCGACCTACGGCCGTCATTTTTGGCCACCTTGCTCAAAGCCCCCCTCCGCCTTTCTGGACCGGAGGATTTTTCCCACTGGTGAAAAATCAGAGAGATATTAATGTTTTGTTTTTTTAAATCACCATTCTCTCTGCTGCCCCTGCTGGAGGGAGGGGGGGGGACTATAAAACCAGGAAGTGGTGTGCCTCACTGAGTCTCTGCAAGATGGATGAAGCCAAAGGGTCACATCTCTCTGAATAACACTGAACACATGTCTACTCAACTGTGAGTCCCCTTAATGAGGTTTGAAAATGAAAATATGGTTTGTTTGAAGTAAAAACGCTCTGCCTGCAAATGGTGGCTTGGGTGCTTTGGCTTGAAGTTAAAAGCACTACTTACTGCAAATGGTGGCTTGGGTGCTTTGGCTTGAAGTTAAAAGGCACTACTTACTGCAAATGGTGGTTTAGGTGCTTTGGCTTGAAGTTGAAATTGAAATGCACTACTTACAGCAAATGGTGGCTTGGGTGCTTAGGCTTGAAGTTGAAAGGCACTACTTACTGCAAATGGTGGCTTGGGTGCATTGGCAAAGGTAAAATGCACTACTTACTGCAAAAGGTGGCTTGGGTGCTTTGGCTTGACGTTAAAAGCACTACTTACTGCAAATGGTGGCTTGGGTGCTTTGGCTTGAAGCTGAAAGGCACTACTTACTGCAAATGATGGCTTGGGTGCTTTTGCTTGAAGTTGAAAGGCACTACTTACTGCAAATGGTGGCTTGGGTGCCTTTTGCCTGAAGTTGAAAGGCACTACTTACTGCAAATGGTGGCTTGGGTGCTTTGGCTTGAAGTCGAAAGGCACTACTTACTGCAAATGCTGGCTTGGGTGCCTTTTGCTTGAAGTTGAAAGGCACTACTTACTGCAAATGGTGACTTGGGTGCCTTTTGCCTGAAGTTGAAAGGCACTACTTACTGCAAATGGTGGCTTGGGTGCTTTGGCTTGAAGTTGAAAGGCACTACTTCCTGCTGGAGGGAAGGGGAGGGACTATAAAACCAGGAAGTGGTGTGCCTCACTCAGTCTCTGCAAGGTGGATGAAGCCAAAGGATCACATCTCTCTGAGCTCTGAATAACACTGAACACATGTCTACTCAACTGTGAGTCCCCTTAATGTGGTTTGAAAATGAAAATATGGTTATTTTGAAGTAAAAAGGCACTGCCTGCAAATGGTTGTTTGGGTGCTTTGGCAAAGTTAAAAGGCACTACTTACTGCAAATGGTGGCTTAGGTGCTTTAGCTTGAAGTTGAAATGCACTACTTACTGCAAAAGGTGGCTTGGGTGCTTTGGCTTGAAGTTGAAAGGCACTACTTACTGCAAATGGTGGCTGGGTGCTTTGGCGTGAGGTTGAAAGGCACTACTTACTGCAAATGGCAGATTGGGTGATTTGGCTTGAAGTTGAAAGGCACTACTTACTGCAAATGGCAGTTTGGGTATTTGGCTTGAAGTTAAAAGGCACTACTGCAAATGCACTTACTTCCTCTTTGCACTGTATTTTGATTTTAGATAAGACGCTACCACTTGCAGCTGTGATTTTTGGCCATCTTACTCAATCCCCCTCTGCTCAGCAGGTGCAGAGAATTCTTCCCATCAATGAAAAATAAAAGTGTTATTAGTGTTTAAAAATGTTGAGAATCTCTCTCCTGTCAATCATGCCATGAAGGCCACACCTTTTCCGGTGGGAGGGGGAGGGGTTATAAAACCCGGAAGTGTGGGTGTGGCTCAGTCTCTGCATGATGGGGGAGGGAAAGGTCACAACTCTGTCTGAGCTGTGAATCAACTGATCACACTGAATGGCTACTGAACTGTGAGTTTGGTGTTTTGTGTGGTTTTATGATGGTTTCACCCTGCATGAAATGGTATGAAGCTGCATTTGAATTTGGTGGGCCTAGCACCCTGCTTGAAATGGAATGAAACTGCACTTGAATTTGGTGGCCTTGGATCCAGCTTGAAGTGGTATGAAACTGCACTTGAATATGGTGGCCTTGCACACTGCTTGAAGTGTTATGAAACTGCACTTGAATTTGGTGGCCTTGCACCCTGCTTGAAGTGGTTGGAAACTGCACTTGAATTTGGTGGCCTTGCACCCTGCTGAAAGTGGTAAGAAACTGCACTTGAATTTGGTGGCCTTGCACCCTTGCTGAAATGGTAGGAAAATGGATTTGAATTTGGTGCACCCTGCTTGACATGGAATTTCAAGGAATAGCCATGAGTCAACTGCCAGCCCACCAGCCGTGATTGAGCTGTCAGCAGATCAGGCTTGAGGGACTGAGCTGCCACCCCAAGAACCCATACCAGCGCTCCAGAAAGCCCCCCCACTGGCCACCAATATTGGAATTGGTGGAGAGGTGGAATATTGCGTCAGGGGACCAGCCCTCCCGTGTGAACATGGGACCCAACGGGTCCTACTTAGTCTAGTAACTAATATAGCTAATTTGATGATAGATGTTAGAGCCTGAATAAGGGTCCTGACCCGAAACATCACCCATCCTTTTTCTCCAGAGATGTTGCCTGACCCGCTGAGTTATTCCAGAACTTTGTGTCTATCTTCGGTATAAACCTGCATCTGCAGTTCCTTTCAACACATAGTTCATTTAATGAGTTGGGCTATTGCCTGTGAACCATGAACTTGCAGGCACTGGAAGAATTATTCAGAAACTCTGCCTGTCCTGCTGTGTTCTTGTCGGTTTTGGAGGGAATTGCAAATAAGAAAAACTTAAACTCAAACCAGCTCCATTGAAAATCTTGGTAAATGAGGTGGGTGTGTGAGCTTTCTATTTTAGACTTTAGAGCTTTTCAGTTCATACATAAAACACATGGAAATATTCCTCAGAGTAAATAGTATTGTGTAAAATTGTAGTGACACTTAGTTCATGTCTTACATATACTACAGAGAGCATAAAACAGTTTAGTTTAGTTTATTGTCACGTGTACCGAGGTACAGTGAAAAGCTTTTTGTTGCGTGCTAACCAGTCAGCAGAAAGACAAAACATGATTACAATCGAGCCATTTACAATGTATAGTGTACAACACAGGAACAGGCCCTTTGGCCCGCTATGTCTGTGTCAACCATGATGTCAACTTAAACTCATCTCCTCTGCCGACACATGATGCATATCACTGCTCCTGAAAGTCTCTTAAAGGGCCTGTCCCACTTACGCAATTTATTCGGCGACTTGCCGGCACCCGTCATAGTCGCAGCAGGTTGCCGAAAATGTTCAACATGTTGAAAATCCAGCAGCAACCAGAAAAAGGCACGACTCTTTTGGCGACTACTCACGACCAAGCAGACGTCGCCCCGCGTGCGATATGCCACGTAAGTGGGACAGGTCCTTTAATGCCACTATCGCATCTGCTTCCACCACCACCCCTGTAACTCTGGAAATCATATTCCATCACTGACTGTTACCCTTGTGCTAAGAATGTATGTAATTCTAGTTGGGAAATAATTGGGAAATAATACGTTCCAGGCAGGCACTCACCACTCTCTGTACAAAAATATTCCTAGCACATCGCCATTAAATTTGCCTCTCCCTCTTTAATTCGATGCCCTCTAGTCCTTGGCATTCCGACCCTAGGTAAAAGGTTCTGACTGATTAACCTATTTATGCCTCTCATATCTTTATATAATTCTATGGACGTAGCAGTAGTACAAATGGTAGAGCTGCTGCCTCACAAGGCCAGATTTCAGGGTTCAATCCTAACCTATGGTACTATTTGGGCTGCAACCCAAAGACATGCAGGTTTGTAGATTAAACGGCCTCTGCAAATTGCCCCTATTGTGTAGGGAGTTTAATTAAGGTGTTTCATCAAAGCAAGTCTAGTGGTGATTCCTTCACAGATGGCATATTTTCACAGAGAGCAGCCACAGAGAGGAAGATGAGAGTTAGTTTAGTTTATTTAAAATACAGCGTGGAAACAGGCCCTTTGGCACACTGAATCCCCGTACATTAACACAATCCTACATACGAGGGACAATTTACATTTATACCAATGCAATTAACCTACAAACCCATACGTCTTTTGAGTGTGTGGGGAATCTGAAGATCTCTGAGAAAATCCACACAGGTCACAGGGAGAAGTACAAACTCAGTACAGACAGCACCCGTGGTCAGGATCGAACCCGGGTTCCTGGCGCTGTAAGGCTGAGCCACTATGTCGCCCTATTGAAGATGGTATTGAAGATTGTGTTAACAATGCACTATTGGGGAAACACAGCAACAAATCTACCAGATGCAATGGAGGAAGTCAGAAGGAGTTTGAGCCCAAAGTTTACTTTAGTTTACTTTAGAGATACAGCATGGACACAGGCCTTCCTGCCCACCAAGTCCACGCCGACTAGCGATCACCCGTACACTAGTTCTATCCTACACATTAGGAACAATTTTCAGGAGCCAATTAATCTGCAAAACCTGCATACTTTTGGAGTGTGGGATGAAACCGGAGCACCCAGAGAAAACCCACACGGTCACAGGGAAAATGTACAGTCTATGTACAGACGATATCCATTGTCAGGATCGAATCTGGGCCTCTGGCGCTGTGAGGCAGCAACTCCACTGCTGCATCACTGTGCCGCCCCAATGCGCTTTACAATGTATATTGACTTCTCAGATTGCTTTTTGGGAAAGGATAAAAATCTAATTAGATTCAGCCAAGTATCACTAACACAGAGGATGGTAAAAATATTAAGACGAGCTTTTAAAAAGTCCAGCACATGTCAAGTGTCCATAATCGTTAGTAATTTGGATCAATAATGGTTATAGTTGGTAACAAGATATTGATGCTGTCAAGTTTCTTCTGCACCAGCCTTTATCCTGAATCCACCCAGATGGGGACAAAAAGTAGTTAAGTCTCATAGAGCTTCACAAATCACAGACCATTTAAAACGTTAATAGAAAACTGACTAAGCACCACAAATAAAAGTATTTAAATATGAGTGCAATAAGTAATATGACAAGATATTATAGAAAATTATAAAATAGATGGGGATGTTCATTTCTCATCTGTATCTTGCATTTAAAAAAACCCATTTGAGATACAACATGGAAACGGACCCTTCAGCCACCAAGACCATGCCGACTAACAATCACTTGTACACTAGTTCTATCCTGCACATTAGGGACAACTTACAATTTTATATGCCAACTAACCTACAAACCTGCACGTCTTTGGGATGTGGGAAGAAACCGAAGCACCCGGAGGAATCCCACACGATCACAAGGAGAATGTAGAAACCCCGCACAAACAAGCACCCGTAGTCAGGATCAAACTTGGGTCTCTGGCAGCAACCACTACGACACTGTCGCCATTTCAAGATACTACAGAAAATTGTAAATTAGAGAAGGATGTGAATCCTGTATTATTTTTTAAAACATTTCAAAGATACAGTGTGGAAACAGACCTTTCGCCCAGTGTCCGCGTTGGATGACAGTAAAACATATTCTATTAGCATTGAAACCACTATTCCAATGTTTAGTGTGTCGCTATTTATTCTTGCAGTATTTAATTCTTGATGGCTGCTATCTCTGCAGGAATATTATGGTTTGTATAACTCATTTTCTTACGAGGAATCCCTACAGCAACAAGTCTATGTTCTCAAGGTCACTGTGAGGAGATTACGGGTATACTGTGCCCCTTGGCTGGTGTTTCTGGGTATTGTCAAGGAGACTGCCTTTTAGACTTTAGAGATACAGCACAGAAATAGACCACTGGGCCCACCGAGTCCACATTGACCAGTGATCACCAATACACTAGTAGCAATTTACAAAAGCCCATTAAACTACAAACCTGCGTGTCTTTTCTGGTCAAGACACGTTTACCCAATCTATTCCTATCATAATTTTGTAGACCTCTATAAGAGAACCCCTCATCCTCCTGCACTCCATGGAATAGAGTCCTAGTCTGCTCAACCTTTCCCTATAGCTCAGGCCATTGATTCCTGGCAACATCCTTGTAAATCTCTGCACCCTTTCTAGTCTTGACCCGAATCGTCACCTATCCATGTTCTCCAGAGATGCCGCCTGACCCACCAAGTTACATTAGTACAAGGAAGTTGCTTTGATGGAAGAAATTATTTCAGTTCATCAGAAGTCGAAAAAGTTGTGAATGAACAAACCTGGTAAGGAGGTGACATAAGCATGTTACATCAATGCTGATGTGACGTGGATGACATTGTCAATAAGTCAAAGTCCAAAGAAAAGCTTGAATATCGGATTTATTCTTCAGTTTACAGCCTGTTTGACATTGACACCAAATTCCCTACAGAAACCCAGGCTACAGATATAGTCATACAGCATTGAAACAGGCCCTTCAGCCCAACTTGCCCATACCGACCAACATGTTCCATCTACACAAGTCTCACTTGCCTGCGTTTGCCCCATATCCCTCTACACCTGTCCTATCCTTGTACCTGCCTAATTGCTTCTTAAACGTTGCGATAGTCCCAGCTTCAACTACCTCCTCCGGAAGCTCGTTCCATACACCTACCAATCTTTGTGTGAAAAAGTTACCCCTCAGATTCCGATAAAATCTGTCCCCCTTCACCTTAAACCTATGCCCTCTGGTCCTCAATTCCCTAACTTTAGGCAAGAGAATCTATGCGTCCACCCAATCTACAGTATTCCTGCCATGATTTTATACACAATGTATTCCTCTCATGATTTTATACAAAGATATCTGTCCATTTATTCTGGTGAATTCCAGCTGAATGGATCAATGGTCCTTTACTGTCACATATATGAAATTACTTTTTTTGCTTACAGTTTAATAAAGTATTGCCACAATCCCCAATTAGTACAAAGTGCAGAGAAATTTAAAACATTCTTTATTCAGCTCAAAACCACATTCACAGTAGAAACATTTGGGGAAGAATCTCCCAGTGACTCTCTTGAAGATTTTCTGAAAGAGATCTCCCAGAACTAGAATTACATACATTCTTAGCACAAGGGTAACAGTCAGTGATGGAATATGATTTCCAGAGTTACATTTGCATCAGTGTTTGGATGCAGTCGATTTCACAGAATAATCTATTTATACCATGGGAGCACATCTTAATAGAGAGTATTGAATGTTGAATATGGAGCTAGATCTACAGCTACAACATGGGAACAGGCCCTTCGGCCCACTGGGAATGTCCCGGCATGCCTGCAAAAGACGGTGGACCCACCCTCCGCAGACTGACTGAGGCTCGCTCGGTGCAGACCGAAGACCGAGGACCCGCCAGTAGGCCCACCTTGCCCACCGTGGACTCTTAACTCGGTCTTGACCACTGGTGTTGATAGGATCGGCGCCGTTATGAGCAAAGAGGGACTGAGAGTGAGGGTCGAGCATCCAGACTGAGGAGTGGATCTGCCTGCTGAGAGTATAGAGGGACCGCCTTGCCAAGCAAATCCCAGAGCCACCGGTGTCAACAGGCCCAACACCGTCGAGAGCGAGGAGGGACTCGAGAGCAAGGTGGAGAGTCAAGAGCAAAAATGGGAACAGCTCCGTCATGAGCAAAGATGGACTGGGAGTGAGGAGGGACCTGTGAGTGAGGTGGACATCGAGAGCGAGGCGGGTACCTCCACTGCCAAGAGCACAGGGGTCCATCGAGATCTAGGGAGACCCACGCCGCTGAAAGGTATGGTGGTGGGGCCACCAAGAATGATGGGGGGATCCGGCGTGGGGCCACCTGCAGCCACATGCAAAGGCAGGCCTGGTTCACCGCTGTCAGCAGAAAATAAAACTGGTCGATGAACTTTTTGTAACTATCGCGCTAGAAACGCAGCGACTCTTGTGTACTGCCCAGGTGAGGTCTGCTGCATGATTATTCCGGATGTAAAAAAATCACTGTACCTAGGTGCATGTGACAATAAAATGTCATTGAATCATTAAATCATTGAAGTTAGTCCATGCCAACCACCCGCACACTCGTTCCAAGTCATCCCACTTTCACATCCTACACACAAGGGAGAATTTACAGAAGCCAATTAACCTGCAAACTGCACATCTTGGCACTGTCTTATTCACTGGTATTAAATATCATATCTTTAATATTATCAAATATATTTGATATTTAATAACATCAAATTAAAACATTTTGAGACCAAGTAATTCACAAGGAGATCTAAAAACTTCTGAGGACAAAAATCCAGAATAAATTTAACCATTGGTCTCGAGCCAAAAAGTTATCCATTCCTTCGCTCCAGAGATGCTGCCTGACCCGCTGAGTTACTCCAGCATTTTGTGCCTATCATTGACCATGATGATGTTTCCTGTGAGAAATGACACAATGGCCAGTTCGGAGCTACCTTTATCTCATCCTGACAACGGATTTGAAGAAGAGTCCCGACCCGAAGCGTCATCTGTCCATTTCCCTCTAGACTGATGACAACACGTTTCCACTCTAAGGTAATCAGAGAATGATGGGGCTGCAAATTATACATTTTAGCTCAAGTACTTTTTATCACATCTGTTCCCATAGTGATCACAGGTGATAAATCATAGGATCAAGGAATGCTTCTTTGATGGTGTGGTAATGATACAGTCAAACCATGCATGATACGCAGCAAAATCATCAAATAAGGTGCGGATATTCCTGTTATGTGGCAGCACATATAGTTCCAGTTTTGCTGCTACAATAGTCCAATGTTATATTACAAATCCCAGGAATAGAACTGGATTACAGGTGAGTTATGGTGCTCGATGGAAGCATTTTACAAGTTTCGGATTTTCATGATTAGAAATTTAAGTGATATTGTTGACTTTGGACAAGGAAAGTAATAAAATGTGGGATAGAGTTGATGAGGTTAACAGGTGTGTCAGCTGATCAATTGATCAAGTGTACCTAACCCAACTAACCAATCTATGAAGTGTACCTAACCCAACTTACTAATGAATATACAACACCTGCCAGCTGATCTCAGACCACTGCCTCATCTACCTTCCAGTATATCGCAGAGGTTTCTTTAGAGATTGGTCAATGCTTCAACGGTGCTTTATTGTCATGTGCGCCTTACACTGTGAAATTCTTTTTGCTTAGATCACACATGTACGAGTCGCCATATTTTGGTGCCATTTACAAAAATTCATACGCTGGATGTACTGGAGCGGCTCCTGATCTAGTCACCCTCGCCCGACTCGGCCCGCCAACTGATGTCCCTCTCCTCACCACAAAGGTACCACCATTGGGATCCTCCTACAGACATCCTTGAAGGTGTAGGAGGCAATACACTGGCCCCTCTTTTACCGGCCCTCTCCTAGCTTCCGTCATTACCATTGTGGAGGCATTAGCAGTAATAGAAACATAGAAATGTAGAAAATAGGTGCAGGAGTAGGCCATTCGGCCCTTTAAGCCAGCACCGCCATTCAATATGATCATGGCTGACCATCCAAAATCAGTACCCCGTTCCTGCTTTCTCCCCATATCCCTTGATTCCGTTAGCCCAAAGAGCTAAATCTAACTCTCTCTTGAAAACATCAAGTGGTTTGGCCTCCACTGCCTTCTGTGGCAGAGAATTCCACAGATTCACAACTCTCTGGGTGAAAACGTTTTTCCTCATCTCAGTCCCAAATGGCCTATCCCTTATTCTTAAACTGTGACCCCTGGGTCTGGACTCCTCCAACATCGGGAACATTTTTCCTGCATCTAGCTTCAAGAATCCACCAAGTATACAAGATCCTCCAAGAATCACCAGAGTGAGGAATAACTCGAGTGGACTAAAACATTGCAAATGCAACTCCTTTATTCAAGATAGAGTGAGGAAAAGGAGAGGAAACTGTAGGTTGGTTCGTCTGACTTCAGTGGTTGGTAAGATTTCAGTCCGTATTAAGGTTGAGGTATCCGAGCACTTAGATGCACATGAAAAAATATGCTGAATTCAGCATGGTTTTGTGAAGAGAAGAATTTGCCTGACAAATCTGTCGAAATTCTTTAAGGAAGTAGTTGGGATGACTGGTCGGTGCGGACTCCGTAGGCCGAAGGGCTTGTTTCTGCGGTGTATCTCTAAACTAAACTAAAACTAAAATAAATAGCAGGATAGACAGGGGAGAGTCAGTGGATGTCATTTATTTGGGTTTTCGTAAGGCCTTTGATAAGTCTGCTAAACCAGATGACGGCCCATAGTATTAGAGGGAAGATACTACGCGGATAGAAGATTGGCTGCATTGCGGAAGGCAAACAGTGGGCAGAAAAGGGGACTTCTCTAGCTGGCTACCAATGGCTGGATGGAAGGAATAATTGATTGTCACATGTGACTAGGCACAGTGTAATTCTTTGCTGCATATCCAATGTATACAAACAGCAGCCACCTACGGCATTGACAAAGTTGCAAAGCACGCCTACTCCTCCTTTTTCTTCTCCCCCCCACAGCGGTTCCCCCATGCTGGGTCCCCATTATCCCAACTAGTGGTGTCCCACAGGCCGGCACAGAAATCGCTATCAAAACATGGGGAGGGAGTGGGGGTGGATACAATTTCTTGGCGGCCGCGCACGCATGCACACACACACACACAAACACACGCGGGGCTTCAGCCGTGGGCCCTAAAATCAGAAGCTAACCTGGTTGGTGACCAACTCCGAACTCCAGCAACAGCAGCTTCATCCACCCCGAATCGTGGGGCTTGAATCGGCTCGTTCGCGGGGCCTTTCATCGGCCGGCGGGGGCTTCAACATCGGGAGCCTTGATCGCCTCGATGCAGCAGTTTGATTTTAAGCCGCGCCAGGCGCTGAAAGGCCCTGCGAATGGGTCGATTAAGCCTTTAGAAAGCGTCTGATGAAGTCCGGATTACAAAACATAGGGGGGTATTGTCCCCCTCCTCTCAAAGCATGGGGGGGTGGGGGGAGTGTCGTCGTTGTCCCCCAGGATTTCCGCCCATGCCCACAGGTATTGGATAATTCTGTTACAATGACTTGTGAATTATCTAGACTTGGAAATCATCTAAATTTTCTCAAAGGTGAACTAAGCTAAAGCCAATGTACCTGCTTCAATAACAAATTATCAGGAATAGAGGTAAAATGCTGTCAAAGTGCATAGTCAGTGGAATTTCACTTTCTTTTACCTTATATCTATATTTTTATAATGCTCAAACAATGTAATTCAGGGTGTCCATTTTGTTCTGTATTTATTATAAAGATTAATCAATACTTTATATATGGTCAAAAGATTTAAGTTCCCCAAAGAGGGTACAGAAGAGGTTTACCAAAATGTTGCCTAGATTAAAGGGTATTAGCCATAAGGATAGAGTTCCCCATGTCCTTACCATTTACCCCATCAGCCTCCGCATCCTAAACACATTTCCGTTACTTCCCACCACAAGTGATCCCACCACAAGTCACATCTTCCCATCTCCAACCCTTTCCACTCTCCAGAGAGATTGGTCTCTCTGCAAATCCTCTGTTCACTCATCCCTTCCCACCCAAACCACCCCCTCCCCTGGTACTTATTCCTGCAACCACAGGGGATATAACGCTTGTGTCTATACCTCCAGCCTCGACTCCATCCAGAGACCCCTGCAGTCTTCCAAGTAAGACAGGTAATTCCAGGTAATTCACAAGCACTTCATGTTAAATCATCTGTTACACCGGTGTTCTTGAAGTGGCCTCCTGCACATTGACGAGACCAAACTTAGACTCGATGGCTGTTTCTCTGAACATTTGTACTTTGCTCTGCCAAGGCCTATTGGATCTCCTAGTTATTAACCATCTTAACTCCATTTGACCATCTTCAACCCATTGACCTTTGTGACCTAGGCCTCCTCCAGTGCCAGAGAGAGGAGAAACACCTCATATTCCTCTTGGTTTGCCTACAACATGTCTCCACTTTTGAGTTCTCCAATTTTGAGTAAACTCAGGTTGAGCTCAGGTGTCCGGCGCTGCAAGCACTGTAAGGCAGCAACTCTACCACTGCGCCACTGTGCTGCCCTAGTTTAGTTCAGTTTAGTTTAATGTGGAGTTTAGTAAAGTAGTCTTTAGTTTAGTTTAGTTTAGTTTAGTTTAGTTTAGTTTTTATGACTGTATGACGCTCCAATGCATATATTATCTTAACAAAAAGTAAATCTCATCTTAATTGTGTTCCATAGTGAGTTCTAATGTGGATGGAGTAGAGCGACTCTATTCTTCATTGCAAATTGGACATCAATTGAGGCATGAATGTAAACGACCTTCAATTCATTTTTGGGGTAAGGCCGATTTTTATGGCGGGTGTCAAATGCATTGCCACAGACAGCTGTGGAGGCAAAGTCTTCGGGTATTTTTAAAGTTGACTTTGATCGGTGCTTGATTAGTATGGGTGTCACAGGTTATGGGCAGGAGGCAGGAGAATAGGGTTGGGAAAGAAATATAGATCAGCCATGATTGAATGGCACAGTAGACTTGATGGGTGATAGTGAAAGAGGATGCAGAGGAGATTCACCAAGATGTTGCCTAAGATGGAGCATTTCATTTATGAGGTGATACTGGAAAAGTTAGGTTTATTTCCCAGGATCGGAAAAGGTTAAGAGGAACCACAACAGATACAGTAAATGACATGGGACATATCAGAGATTGACAAAGCAAGATGACTGGATGACATAGATTTAGGGTAAGGGCAAAAAGATACAAAGGGGATATGAGAAAGATCTTCTAATTTTGAGATACAGCGCGGAAACAGACGATCCCCGTACACTAGCACCATCTTACACACTAGGAACATTTGCAATCTTTACCAAAGACAATTAACCTACAAACCTGTATGTCATTGGAGTGTGGGAGGATACCGGAGCACCCGAGGAAAACCAATGTGGTCACAGGAACAGCGTACAAATTCTGTACACATAGCGCCCATAATCAGGATCGATCCCAAGTTTCTGGCGCTGTAAGGCAGCAGCTCCACCACTGCACCATCGTGAGAGTGGTGAGTACTTGGGATGAACCATAGGTGGAAGATGGGTCACATGATTGTATTGAAGAATGTCTAGATGAACATTTGAATCGCTTAGTGATGGAAGGGTGTGGGTCAAATTCTGGGAGATGGGATTTGTGTGGATTGGTGTCCAGTAGTCAGTATGGATGTGAAGGCCTGTTTCCATGCCTAATATCTCAATGACTCTATGAGTATTGGAATTATACTCCAATTTATAATTCCCATCAAAGACTCAATGTTTTAAAAGCAGAATAATTAAAATGAGATAAGCTTTTCACTGTGTTCAAGAATACAAAGGCATATGAATAAGCGCATACGATTCAGCCGCTCATGTTTGTACTACAGCTCCGTTGCTCCAATACATTGGGGTGAAGTCCTGGTCTTCCAACCTACCTCATGGCAGACAATGGACTTTTTCTCAGGAACTGTAACACCTTAGTGGTGTAAAAATATATTCTGCACTCTGGCATTTTTCTCTTTGCACAACCTGTTGTACTTTTGTTTGGCTAGATTGTACTCATGTACAGTATGATCTAATTCTATTGTATAGGTTGCAAACAAAAGCTTTTCCCTGTGTCTCGGTACACATGACCATAATAAACAAATACTAGCTTCAATAATTCTCACCCCAGAACGTCACCTGTCCATGTTCTTCAGAGATGCTGACTGACCTGCTGAGTTACTCCAGCACTTTGGGTCCTTTTGTGTATTAACCAGCACCTGCAGTTCCTTGCTTTTAACATTAATCTGGCCCCTGTCTTCCTTGCAAAGAACTTAACTGACCTAGCACTAACTGACCACTGCTAGGCTATTTCACACTTGTATTGTAAGATAGAACCATCATCTGCAGTTCCTTGTTTCTATTCAGTTCTAATACCAATTGGGTACCAAGAGGGTGGCATGGTGGTGCAGTGGTAGTGTTGCCACCTTTCAATGCCAGAGGCCCGGGTTCGCTCCTGACTACAGGTGTTTGTCTGTAGCGAGATTGTACGTTCTCCCCGTGACTGCGTGGGTTTTCTCCGGGATCTTGTTTCCTCCCACAGTCCAAAAACGTACAGGTTTGCAGGCTAATTGGCTTGGTATAATAGTACATTGTCCCCAGTGTGTGCAGAATGGTATTATTGTGTGGCGATCGTTGGTCGACGCAGACTTGCTGGGATAAAGGGCCTGTTTCCACGCTGTATCTCTAAACTAAACTAAACAATTTGTCTGAAGAAGGGTTTCGGCCCAAAACGTTGCCTATTTCCTTCTCTCCATAGATGCTGCCGCACCCGCTGAGTTTTTCCAGCACTTTTGTCTACCTTAAATTAAACAATTGTGTTTTGTAGCTCATCCCTAAAGCTGAACGTGAGACGATGAAAGTTTATTAGCAGATATTAATATTCAATACGCTTCGAACGTTTAACCATACAGAAGTCACTGGTAGTATTCCTTGATGTGAAACATGCAATATAATTGAATAATTAAGGACATTAATCTATTTGTCTCAAAAACAATCTACGTAACCAAGTCCAGCAGACACCCCGACAGAATATCTGCTACTGATAGACAAGCAGAGATATAAAAGGATGAGAAGCAATAAACGCTACACAATCTGGCTAAACTAGTTTATCCATCACATTTCTAAGAGTTCGGAACTCTGACATAAAGCGTGAAAAGCAAATTTTTTGGGGGAATTGAAAACATGACATAATATTGAGGCAGTATTACAATTGGAAATATGAAGCATTTCATATACTCTAAACATTAAAAAAAAATGTAATGGTTTGTCCTAATTTTCTTCTCTCTCTATGTCTCACAGTGTCGTTCCTATCATCCAAACTGCCTTGTGATTACTTTCAATTCCTTTAAACTCGGTAAGTGTTCTTCATGCTGCACCCTCCCCCGAGAACGAGACAGGAGCGTGTTTTATGGTTTTGTAATTCCCTATTTCTACAACACTCAGTTTAATGGAAGCCTTCATCCCTGACCGACCTCATCAATAGCTTACAACAGAGTACATTATCTCTCGAAAACTGGCTGGACTGCTACAAGGGATGTCAGCACAGACAGGGGAATATCATTACTAGGTTAGATGCAATATCACCGACGATAATCTGTGGTTTGCTGGACATATAGAAATCTTGATTAGTATGAGTGTCGGGGGTTACGGAGAAGGTAGGAGAAAGGGATTGAGGGAAAGATAGATCAGCCATGATTTGCATGGTGGCGTAGACTTCATGGGCCGGAATGGCCTTATTCTGCTCCTAGTACTTATGAACTTACGAACCCACGTAGCCAGTTATAGGACACATCAGGCTGACCTGTCTCTGACAGCCTGACGAGTGTATGATATTGTTATGCCCCTTTCAGAATGCGTTTCCTTATTTGGTCGAATGAAAGCTTGGTTTAAGTGAAGGTCCATGTAACAAGTAAACACAATCACGAGCATGCATTATAAAAAGAAAAGAACAATATTACTTTGATTCCCGTGATGAAGAAATTGTCCCATGAGGAGATGTTGAGCAGGTTGGATTCATGTATATTAGTACTTGGAACAATGTGAGGTCAAGTCAAGTGTGTTTTATTGTCATATGTCCCAGATAGAACAATGACATTCCTACTTGCAGCAGCACAACAGATTATGTAAACCTGCTGAAATGTAAGATTCTGGGGGGAAATGAGATGCTGAGAGGAAGGTCTCCCCATGGTGAATCCACTGCTTGGTTTCAGAAATAGGGATCAGCTATCAAAGGTGGAAATGATGAGGAATTTCACCACCGAGCCGTTCATGGAACTTTTAAATTCTCTGGGATGGACTCATCTGTGGAGGGTGCATTACTGAACATTATTCAAGGGTGAGAGAAGCAGGTTTCATGTCCATAGTCAATAGCTATGGAAAGCAGGCAACAAAGTCCAGTTACAGTAGGTGCAAGATTATAACTTTTTTCTCATGGTGGAAATATTAAAGAGTAGAGGGCATAGCTTTAAGGCGAGAGGGGGGGATTTAGAAGGATTTGTTTAGAGAGTGGTCTGGTGCCTGGAATATGCTGATATGCGTGGTGGAGGCAGATATGATAGTGGTATTTATGAGATTTTAGATAGGCACATATACATGCAGCGTATGGAAGGATATAGATCATGTGCAGGCAGATGAGATTTGTTTAACTTGGCATCAAGTTTGACACAGACATTATGTGTTGACGATGATTACTGAATGGTGGAGCAAGCCTGAAGTCAGGAGGACAATTTCTACTCCTCCTACTTAACTTAACATGTTACTGAAAAGGATAGAAACAAATGGCCAGAAATGAGCAGCTCATCTAACAATAACTACAGATGGAACAGATGAAAGATCCAAGCTAAAATATTTAGCTAGCTGTTCCTTTGTTGCTGATCAACATGCTTTTCATTACTGCTTGTTATGGGCCTGTCGCACTTAGGCGATTTTTTAGGCAACTACAAGCGACTAGTTTGTCGCCACATGTTCGCCGGTGGTCACCGGGTATAGTCTCCTCAGTCGCGCAAAAAGTCGTAGCGTCTTTCTGGTCGCCGTTAACTCTTCAAAATGTTGAAACATTTTCGGCGACAGAGGGTTTGAGCGTAGCTTGACTTCTCCTGACGTAGTCGTAGGTTGTCGCCAGGATGACGTAGGTTGTCGCCGGTTTTTCGGAGACCTGCTACGACTATGACAGTCGCAGGCAGTTGCCTAAAAAATCGCCAAGTGGGACAGACCCATTATGAAATTTAATGTATAGACACACTTCAACTGTTGCTGGCCCTGCTTTGTTTTGGCCTTTTCTTACCTCCAACTCCCTCCCCTCTCTTTTCTGAAGAAGGGTCCCGACCCAAAGCGTCACTCATCCTTTTTCTCCAGAGATGCTGCCTGACCTGTTGAGTTACTCCAGCACTTTGTGTTTATCTTCGGTATAAACCAGCCTCTGCAGTTCCTTCCTGCACAAGGAAATAATAGGTGTGGCCCATACAGAGTGAGTGAGGCCCAGCACATATTGGTGGAACAGCATCTCACATTTAACTTGGGCAACTTACACCCCATGCTGGAGTAACTCAGCGGGACAGGCAGCATCTCTGGAGAGAAGAAATGGATGACGTTTCGGGTCGAGACCCATGAATATTGACCTCTTTCTTTCTTTCCTTGTTTTCCTCAACCCTTGCTTCCCCTCTCTCCCCGTCACTCCCCCTTCCTAGTTCACCGACCAGTCTGACTGTCCCCTTATTTAAATTTCATGTCTGTATGCTTTGTTATCACCTTCTCCTAGCTAACAATGTCTCATTTTCACACCTAGAATTCCTTATCTTTGTGCCTCCCTCTCCGCTGACTCTCAGTCTGAAGTCGAGTCTGGACCCGAAATATCACCCGTTCCTTCTATCCAGTGATGCTGCCTGTTCCTCTGAGTTACACAATTTCCTGGATATATTCAAGAGAGAGATAGATGTAGCTCTTAGGGCTAACGGAATCAAGGGATATGTTGAGAAAGCAGGAACGGGTTACTTATTTTTGATAATCAACCATGATCATATTGAATGGCGGTGCTGACTGGAAGGGCCGAATAGCCTACTCCTGCACCTATTTTCTGTGTTTCTGTTTCTAAGCCTCAGCCACGATTATGTTTTGTTAACATTATCTCAAATATCAGGAGCCTTCAATCCAAAGAATTTTGTATTTTGCATTCTCACTGGGAGGAAGTGTTAACACCAGATCCCCCAGTGACCCTCCTGTGAACTGTTTAACGAGGTCCATGGCAAATGCAAAACTAAATGGCAGACCTCCTGGGATTCTTCAATGGGCTGCTGCCTGCAAACCCATCGCATGCTCACAGTGGCAGTTCTTGCAACTGCTGTTAATCTGTTGTGCCAAATCTCTTTTACACACTGTGGCAAACAATCAGATTGTAATGGATGGCCAAGGTAGGCTGAGGGCAATTACAATTAAAACACAAAGTACTTGTGCTACAACTCCAGGATAAGTGCTCAACTAAGAAAACCAAAACCCAAACCCAAAATATTAAGAATTAAGTATTAAGTATTAAGAACTATTAAAGTCCGAAGAAGGGTCTCGACCCAAAACTTCACCCATTCCTTCTTTCCAGAGATGTTGCCTGTTCCACTGAGTTACCCCAGCTTTTTGTGTCTATCCAAAATATTATCTAACTATCTAACTGAATATACCAACTTATGCTAAGGACAATAAATAACACTGTATGTAAAAAACAGCTACCTACTTGTTACCAAGCTCTTAAAAAATATATAGAACCAAGTATATGATTGGGTTTATCAAGTCGGCACCTCCCTTCACTGGTGTTTCATTGAGTTAGGCCCGCGATGCCTCGGGAAGGCTCAACAGTTAGTTCTGACGTCCCAAAGCCTCCTCCCTCAATACCTGCTCTCACCACCTATGCTACCAGTATCTCAGGGGCGGAAAACCTGGGGGGGGCCTGAGAGGACACGTCCCCTCCATGTTTTGAGAGGTGGGGGACATCCCCCCCAAGTTTTTGTAATCCGGATTTTAAAATCCAGTGATCGAGGGCGCCGATTGGAGGAGAGAGACGTCGGTCGGCAGGCAATGGGGGTGGGACACGATTCAGCACAATGATTGGAGGAGGGAGGAGCGGGGGCGGGGGGTGGGACTGAGGATAGAGTGCGATGATTGGAGGAGGGAGACGTGGCACAGACCTGCGCCTCATCCGCAGCCAGGATGACACCGGCCGGGTCTCCGGCGCTGTCCTGTCCCCTCCCGAGTACCCCCCCCCCCCCCCTCCCCCCCCACCCCGCCAGAGAGGTCGGCAACAAAGATCCTCTGCTATAGGATCTTTGGTCGGCAGTCAGACGGGCCAGCGCAGAGAAACAGCGCTAAACCCTGCTAACTCTGCCTGTCCCGCCAAGTGAGCTTACAACCCTTCCTGTACTTGCGGGAAATCTGGCCAGCGCGGAGAAGCAGCGCTGGTGTCCCGTCATTCCAGACAGGGCTGTAGTTAACCCGGCGAAACAGGCAGAGTTGAGCTGCATTTAGCGCTGGATTGAGCCTCCGAAGCCTCGCGTGCGCGTGTGTGTGTGAGTGTGCGCATGCGCGCGTGGCCGCTAGAAAATTGTGTCCCCCGTCCCCTCCATGTTTTGATAGCGATTTCCGCTCTTGCAGTAACTACTAAATAAAGGTGGCTGCAGCCATTGAGCTCACTCTAACACATGCTAAACGCCTGCATGCTATCGTCCACTGGTCGTAGCCCTTCATTAAACTTGTAACACCAGAATGATGCAATGTGAACAGTTAATGAACTTAAAAGAAGACTTCTGACTGATGTGGTTTAGTGAAGGCTACGTTATCAAAGTGGTGTGAATATCAAACGTTTGTCATAGTTTTTAAGATTTTTTAATGTATGGTTTTCTCATTTCCTGAGAGATTTGCATCAGGGAAATGTTATTGTTCTTGCTAATTTTCTTTCATCTTCTTTTGAAGGTTTTATGTATTTTTGATGAGGCTGCACAGTCTTGATCAAATCTCTAATGCTATCCCGTGAAGAATGCGCATCCCAGAGTGCAGGTAGTCACAAAATGCTGGAGTCACTCAGCGGGACAGGCAGCATCTCTGGATAGAAGGAATGGGTGATATTTTAGGTCATGACCCTTCTTCTTCAGAAGAAGAAGAAGCCGGAAGAAGGGTCTCAACCTGAAACATCACCTTCCTTCTCTCCAGAGATGCTGTCTGCCCCACTGAGTTACTCCAGCAATTTGTGTCTATCTTCGGTGTAAACCAGCACCTGCAGTAAACCAGTTCCTTCTCATACACTTCTCTCACCCATTAAACCAAAGGTAGAGTACAGGGCTTCAACTCCTCTGTGATCAGACTTCTGAACAGTCCTTTCATAAACTAGGATACAGACCAGATTCTGCAACCTACCTCATCGTGGACATTGGACATTTTCACTGGAACTGTTACACTAAAATGCTGAGAAAAATATATTCTGCACTCTGGTAGTTTTCTCTTTTCTTTGGTGGCACAGTGGCGCAGTGGTAGAGTTGCTGCCTTAAGTCCAGGTTTGTAGGCTATTGGCCTGTGTGAAATTGCCACTGGTGTGTGTAGGGAGTGGGCGAGAACAATGTGTAACAGAAATAGATTCAAGAGAGTTTATTGTCATGTGTCCCAGATAGGACAATGAAATAGAACAAACAGATGATCTTTGATTGGCGTGGACCCGATGGGTCAAATGCCCTATTTTAATTCTGTATCTTTAACCTAAACTTAACTAAACTAAATTAAACTAAACAAAACTTTACAAAACTAAACTTAACTAAACTAAATTAAACTAAACTGAACTAAACTACTAAAGTAAACTACCAAACTAAACTAAACTAAACTAAACATATTCTAGTGATGAACATTGTCGGAGGAAAACAAATGCAGAACTTGGATGTCCCTTAAAACTGGACAGGTCATAAATATAATGCGTGCTTTTCATGGGAAAATCTGCAGAGAGGGAAGGGAAATGCACAGATTAAGGGCTCATGAGGCCAGGAAGTAGAGTAGAATATAGAAACATTCTGTAGAATGGCTACCAAGACATGTTTGCATTAAAATACTGTACTGAAAATCTCTAGTTCTTTCCTGTCGTAACTGTACCTGTTTCAACCACTTTCTCTGGCAGTTTGTTTCATGTATTCCACGCCCCCGTGCTAAAAATGTTGTCTCACAGGTCCCTTTTCAATTTTTCCTCTCATCCTAAACCTATGCCGATTTCAACTCCTCTACTTTGGGGGAAAAGACTGTGCTCTTCACCTTAGTTATATCCCTCATGACCAGATACCTCCACATGGTCACCCCTCAACCTCCTACATTCCAGAGAAAATGGACCCAGCCTATCTGGGCTCTCCTTATTAATCAAACCGTCCAGACCCGGTAACATCCTTGGAAATCTTTATTTGCACCCTTTCTAGTTAAATGCCATCCTTCCTACAGCAGTGTGCCCAGAAATATACACGCTTCTCCAAATGGGGCCTTTTCAATACAGTTGTAACTTGACATCCCAACTCCTGTACTCAATATCTAGAATGATGAAAGCAATTGTGCAAGGATGCATTACATTCTGGTTTGGGAAAAGCTCCATCCAAGAGATTGTAGAGAATTGTGGTTGCGAATTGTGGACCCATACCATCACTCAAACCAACCTCCCATCCATTGACTCCATCTACACTTCACGCTGCCTCGGCAAGGCCACCAGCGTAATCAAGTCTCACCCCAGTCACTTCCTTTTCTCCCCTTTACCATCAGTCAAGAGTTACAGAAATGTGAAAATCCACACCTCCAGATTCAGAGGCAGTTTCTTCCTAGTTGTTGTCGCGTAACTGAAATACCCTATTACCAACTAGAGAGCAGTCCTGAGCTGCCATCTACCTCATTGGAGATCCTCGGACTATCTTTAATTGGACTTTTCGGGACTTTATCTAACACTAAACATTATTCCGTTTATCCTGTATCTATTCAGGATAATGTATCCTGTATCTGTACAGGATAATGGGTAGCTTGATTGTAATATTTTATTGTCTTTCGGCTGACTGGATAGAATGCAACAAAAATACTCTGCACCATACCTCAGTACATCTGACAATAAATTAAACTAAAGCTAAAAATAAAACAAAATTGCACACTGGCAGCACTTGACGTTGGGATCAAATCCAGGTCTCTGGTGATTTTGAGGCAGCATCTCTACCCGCTATGCTTATACATTGTACTCCACGCATTGAATGACATTGCAAGGCCAGGTCTCAGGAAGGGAATCCTGCCGAGAGAGATTTACCTCCTGACATCCTTCACACCCTTAGGTCTTTCCACGATCTACAGGGAATATACGTTGGGAATGTGAGGGAATACTCTCTAGTTGTCTGGGTGAATGGTGCTCCAACAATTCTCAAGAACTTACTCATCCATCAACCCGCCTGATTGATACCCCACCAGTATCATCCCTTCCGCCATGCCACTGGCCTAGTTAGCTCCATATTCTCCATCTTCAAAGTACACAACGATCACTTGCCCAGGCCTCTCCGACAGAACCACCCAAACCCTCTTTGTCGATGTGTGGGCAGCAGGAGCAAGGAAACCCACACAAACCTGACTGGAAATCTTCTGTTGGCCCTTCATTGTCACTGGCTCTAAATCCTGGAAATCCTTATCGAGAGTCCAGAGTATTTTATTGTCATAAGTCCCGAAACGGAACAATGAAATTCATCCTTGCAGCAGCACAACAGCTATGTGAGCTCTGGTATCCACTGCATAGTGGGAATATTTTCACCATGAATCCTCCTGTTCAAAAACATAGATCACCATATCTTCTCAAACATTTTCGATCAACACATAGGGTCCGATCTTGATGAAAATGTTAAACATAGAAACATAGAAAATAGGTGCAGGAGTAGGTCATTCGGTCCTTCGAGCCACACCGCCATTCAATATTCAAAATCAATACTCGTTCCTGCTTTTTTCCCCATATCCCTTGATTCCGTTAGCCTTAAGAGCTAAATCTGACTCTCTCTTGAAAACATCCAGTGAATTGGCCTCCACTGCCTTCTGTGACAGATAATTCTACAGATTCATAACTCTCTGGATGAGAGAATGTTTCCTCCTAATTGATAATATGTATGAAAATTCTATAAAGAAACTTAAATGCTTTGCTTTGATTGGATTGCTGCAAAGGAATTGTAAATAATGTAAATAATGTTGCAAGACAGTTATCCTGCTGTTTTCTGATTGACCAGAGTGTAAAGCCCTTGCAGAATTGTTTGTGTTCCAGGGTAAATGTTGCATTATTCAGTTAACCTGACTTCCTTCCAGAAGCTTCTGTAAGAAACATTGTTTAGGACTCTTTGTAATTGGGTTGGGGAACTGTCAATAATGTATTGATGTAATTGATATGTTTGATTGGATTGTAAGGGGAACCACCCCTATGTAGTTCGGCCCCTCAAAGGTTCGTGGACCTATAAATGGTAGCCCCCATTTAGATCAGTGTCAATCTTCTGGAAGGGCGCTTGAGACTGTGTGATCTTTTGGGCAGTGTCTGCTTGCATGAGGCTGAAGGGCTTGGCCAGGCAGAGACAAGGATCGAACCTGCAGTGGTTTGGGTATTGTATAGAGGGATTTGGTGTTCTATCAAAAATAAAGTTTAGTTGTTCCAGTGCTTGACTCAGTGTTTTATCTGAACTAGACTATGGGGAGCCAGCTTTAGGAGCGTATTTACACATGGATTGGAAAGGATAAAGGGATCAAGGCCAAATGGAGGCAAATGGGATTGGCTTAGATGGGGCATCTTGGTTAGCATGGACGAGTTGGGTCTGGTTTCCATTCTGTACAACTCTTTATTAATAATGTTATATTGCTCTTGGTGTAACTGCATGTTCATCTTCCTTCATATCAATTAATGATAATTCCTCAAAATATTATGTTTTATAAACAATTGAAATGGAGACCTATGTACCTCAGCAATGTCTCATATCCTGAAGCTAAACTCATTTTAACTATGGTCTCCGACTGTATAATTACAGCCTTTGACAATGTAGTATATTCTTTTGATTAATTATGTTTTGAGTAATACTTCTACGAGTACCAAATGCAATTACAGAATATACTATGCACATGATATTAAGCGTTTTCCCATCTCTGCAGACTTTGTGTTAATCAAAAATCAATAGAATTTACCAAATACTCAGGGGGGGTTGCCAGCAGCCTTGGTGGCATCTTATTGAAATGTATTCAATTGCCAGGAAGCATGTCAAATATAATTAGATTTGTCAGATAATTTAGGAACTTGGTCAGGCAAACAAATTTAAACGTGGGGAACAGCTGAAGATTACAAGTAGAATCATAAGAACTTGAAGCAAGCTACTAATGAAACTTTTTGGAAACTGTTGAGGCAACTGAGTCCATAATTCCTGGCAGGAGGACTAAAACGGCCTGGATAGAGTAGATGTGGAGAGGATGTGTCCACGATTGGGAGAGTCTAGGATCAGAGGGCACAGCCTCAGAATAAAAAGATGCTCCTTTCGAAAGGAGATGATGAGGAATTTCTCTAATCAGAGGGTGGTGAATCTATGGGATTCATAACTACAGATGGCTGTGGAGGTCAAGTCAACAGATATTTTTGCGGAGATTGACATATTCTTCAATAGTATGGGTGCCAGGTGTTATGGGGAGATGGCAGGAGTATGGGGTTGAGAGAGAAAGATAGATCAGCCATGATGGGCTGAATGGCCTAATTCTACTCCAAGAGCTTATGAACTTATTGAGTTATGATTGACAGTTAATGTAACGCTTTAGCAGTCAGAAACTGAGGGAATTGGAAATTCAATATGAGTGTAGATTCATGAAAGGTCATTAATACATGGACGATGATAGACACAAAATGCTGGAGTAATTCAGCAGGACAGGCAGCATCTTTCCCATCAATAGAATAGAATAGAATAGAATGCCTTTATTGTCATTCAAACAAACAAAGGTTTGAACGAAATTTTGTTCCCTGCAGTCTGTAAGTTATTGGGGCAAATCCTCCAAAATAATGGAAGAACTCGGATAAGGACATGGACATTTTAAAAAGACAGATTTGCTGGCTGCAACGGAAAAACCCCCAATCCACAAAGAAATAATCAGTTTCAAGTTTCAAACCTGTCTGGCCTGTGGACTTGGGCATCACACAACTATGCGAATGGTGTGGGCAGGAAAGGCTGAGATGGAGATAACGAGATTATCTTGGATACACAAAGGAAGGAACCGAGCCTCAGCAGACGGTGGTAAACAGGCCAGCAGCAAGCACAATCACCATCATGGATGACCCATCCATCGGGACAATGGGAGCCCATCCAGGCGATGGGATAACGATCAGGCTGAGGGATCATGACATCAGCAAACCCCTTATCATCGGAAGCCTATTGTTCATGCCAGATCGAAACTGGGAATCATCAAAAGAACCCTTTTATCCAGAGGACCACCTGGGGGTTTCAAAGGAAACTCAGGTATAAAAGCCGGAGTTAAGCCAGAACTCGCTCTCTTTCTGCTCTGCTGGACGGCTCGTGACCCTGCATCAACCTAGCTGTAAGTATCCCAGTGACCTGGTGAAGTTCCCGAAATAGGATAGAGGTTGAGAGAAGAAGGGGAAAGGGGAGTATACTTGCAAGTAAGATTGTGTAAAGTAAGTTTTACGACGTGCCCAATAATTTTCCGTCCATAGTCTTAGTTTAAAGCATAAGTTTAGCCACGTATTATGTAGTGTTGGTGAGATTCGATTTCTCATTGTTTAATAAAGCCTGTAAATTTTAGACTTGCTTTGAGTCCATCTTGGTTTCTGTTTTCTCTCATCAGCACACTCTGGTCAATTCAACTTTTTATCATATCCCACCATAATGCTGAGGTCTAGAACCTAGGGGAATCCCTTTTGTTGTATTCTCTCTCTTGGAAACCGCTCGAGTGGAGTGGTGGCCGTTTGACCTTCCGACAAGGGAGAGAATAACTCGGGCAGTTGGGCCCGAAGTGGAGTATAGGGAAACGAAACCCCTACAAGTCATAACAGCAAAATAAACGTAACACACAAATAACACAGTTCCACATAAACATCCATCACAGTGAATCTCCAAACACCTCCTCACTGTGATGGAAACCAAAAGTCTTATATCTTCCCTGTTCTGTTCTTCTCCCTCGGTCAGGCAGTTATGCCCCTGTCGCCATTAGGAAACCTGAGCGGAAACCTGTGGAGACTTTGCGCCCCACCCAAGGTTTCCGTGCGGTTCCCAAAGGTTTTTGTCAGTCTCCCTACCTGCTTCCACTACCTGCAACCTCCGGGAACCGCACGGAAACCTTGGGTGGGGCGCAAAGTCTCCAGAGGTTTCCGTTCAGGTTTCCTAAGTGGGACAGGGGCATTATACTGCTGCGTCGAGGCGATCGAGGCTCTTGATGTTAAAAACCCCGGCGGCGATGGTAAGTCCCACGGCCGATTAAGCCGCACCGGGCGATGTTATGCCCTGCGGTGGGCCGATTCAAACCCCGCGATTCGGGGCAGGCGAAGTTGCCGTAGTGGGAGATGCCCGAAAATCAGTCTCCGACCAGGGACCTGCGAGCTCCCGATTTTACCTACCACAGGGCCTGCAGCCGAAGCCTCCGAAGTTCTGAAGTCGGGTCGCAGCCGCAGCGCCACCACAGCCCCCGAGTCAGCCAGCTCCCTGATGGTGAGTCTGCAGGCTCTACGACTGGAGGCCCCAGGTCGATTCCGATTGGAGGCCGCCAGCTCTACGATGTTAGGTCCCAGCGAACTGGAGACATGACAAGGAAGAGATCGCGTCTCCGTTCAAGGAAGAGATTAAAAAGTTTCCCCCACCCCCCTCTCCACCCCCTCACATAAACACAAGTAAAAATAAACAAAAAGCATACTCCTAGCAAGACAAGAAAAAAGACAGGCGTACTGCAAGCGAGCCGCAGCCACAAGGCTCCGCCACCAGAATGAGAGGAGGATTGGGTGATGGGTGCTGCCTGTGACCAGGTGGGTTTCCACCCACATCCCAAAGTCATGCAGAATTTGACAACTTGAATGTCCAGTTACGAAGAAGACTGCCCAATCCATCACAGGTTCTGACCTCCCCACCATCGAAGGGATTTACCAGAATTACTGCCTCAAGAAGGCAGCCCGCATCATCAGAGACCCACACCACCCGGGCCATGCTCTCATTTCATCCCTGCCATCGGGAACAAGATACAGGAGCCTGAAAACTATAAGGTTCAGGAACAGCTTCTTCTCTACAGCCATTAGGAGATTAGGTTAGCAACTCTACCGCTATCCACCGTGCTGCCCTGTGTGTAATATTAGGTATTCCGAATAATGCAAAAACCAAAGTCTTTAGAACAACCAAATATACAGTACAGAGACGTTTATAACGTTGCTGTAGTTAGTGCTGTGCAGAGTTCAAGACCTGATCGTTTGCTGGGAAGAAGCTATTCTCAAACTGGAAGATCACAGTTTTAAGACTTCTTCCTAATGATAAGAGCAAAATGAAAGCGTGGCCAGGGTGGGGTGGAGGTGTTAGTTTTAGTGATATTAGTGTTTTTGTTTTGAGGCCGTGTCTCCTATAGATCCCTTTAATGGCTTCAGACAGCACCTCCTCAGGTTTAAGACATCTAGTTTGAGACGGATTCCTTCAGTGCCCGGTCCATCGCAGGTACAGTGAACCTTAGACTACTAGCTCAGACTAGACAAACTCAACAACTGATCCCTGCAGGTGACAGCTGAACATAACAACACTGTGCAGTGACCAGTGTCTGCTTTGAATTAACACACACTAAAACCGGCACCTAATTAATTTTAATGAAGACTAATGAGGTTTACACATGAAATACACAGTAATGGATCAGTAAGATAGACACAATAAGCTGGAGTAACTCAGCTGGACAGGCAGCAGCTCTGGAGAGAAGGAACGGGTGATGTTTCGGGTCGAGACCCTTCTCCAGACGCATGCATGTCTTTAGATCAGTAATATATGTCTTTTCACAACGAGAAATGCACTTTGAGTCATCGAGTCATGCAGCGTGAAAAAAAAAGGCTTTCAGCCCAAGTTGCCCACACCGACTAGCATGTCTATTCTACACTAATCCCACCCACCTGCATTTGGCCCATATCCCTCTATACCTGTCCTATCCATGTACCTGTCTAATTGTTTCTTAATAGCAATATTACCAGCCTCAACTACTTTCTCCGGCAGTTCGTTCCATACACCCACCACATTTTATGTGAAATGGTTCCCTCTCAGGCTCCTATTAAATCTTTTCCCCCCTCACCTATGTCCTCTGGTTCTCTATTCCCCTACTCTGGAGTAGACACTCTGTGTGTCTATGTGATCTATTCCTCTCTTGATTTTGTACACCTCAGTAAGATCAGCACTCATCTTCCTGCGCTCCAAGGAAGAGAGTCCCAGGCTACTCAACCTCTCCCTTTAGCTCAGGCCCTGGAGTCCTGGCAACATCCTCATAAATCTTTACTGCACCCTTTCCACCTTCTTGTGTAAAGGGCCTGTCCCACTTAGGACGACCTAACCCATGAGTTTAGAAGACCCTAGATAAATTGAAAAAAATGTCAAGGTCGTGTTGATTCGCCAAAGTAAAATACCTCCTACAAACTCCTACGAGTATGTCTACGACCTCCTACGACTATGTCTACGACCTCCTACAACTATGTCTACAACCTCCTACGACCCCCCTCAACCTCAGTCTTCCACACCTAAGGCCAACTACGACTAGCTACAAGTGGAAAATTATCACATGATAAAATGATGTAATGTTTGCATTTTTTTTCTTGGGCCAGTTACTGACCTACGACTATCTACGACTACCATCACGACCTACTCACGACTTACCTACTAGTAAAAAGTATCAATTTTTTCCATGCCGATCTTTTTTTTACTCGTGGACATTTTTTATCAGGCTGGAAAAAACGCCGCGACCTACTTGAGGCCACTAGTTATGCGGAGACCACTCACAAACATGAGGAAGAGTTACGAAGACCTCCTATGACCTCGTAGCGACCATGCTGCGAGTATGAGTCAAGGGCAAACTCGGCAGAGGTCGCCTATTAGGTCATGAAAGTGGGACAGGAGCTTTAACCTTTTTCTTTCACCTTGCCTTTCGAAAAACATAAAACCTGATGACAAACATTCGTACAAGGATCCGACATTTTTAATACAAGAACTTGAAAATATTTAGCTCACAACTTAAAAGATATTTATAAGAATTCTGTCGAAACCTAACAAATTTGAATATTATTTCACCGTAGCTTCAAATACCTCAGTGACACAGAAACTACTAACTAAATTCCACTTCAATTAAGTTCTCTCCTGTTCCATTTTGCTGGACAATGCACTTGGTAACAAATCAAAGATGATTTTTTTCTCACAACATTGCATGAAGAAACATAGAAACATAGAAATTAGGTGCAGGAGTAGGCCATTCGGCCCTTCGAGCCTGCACCGCCATTCAATATGATCATGGCTGATCATCCAACTCAGTATCCCGTACCTGCCTTCTCTCCATACCCTCTGATCCCCTTAGCCACAAGGGCCACATCTAACTCCCTCTTAAATATAGCCAATGAACTGGCCTCGACTACCCTCTGTGGCAGAGAGTTCCAGAGATTCACCACTCTCTGTGTGAAAAAAGTTCTTCTCATCTCGGTTTTAAAGGATTTCCCCCTTATCCTTAAGCTGTGACCCCTTGTCCTGGACTTCCCCAACATCGGGAGCAATCTTCCTGCATCTAGCCTGTCCAACCCCTTAAGAATTTTATAAGTTTCTATAAGATCCCCTCTCAATCTCCTAAATTCTAGAGAGTATAAACCAAGTCTATCCAGTCTTTCTTCATAAGACAGTCCTGACATCCCAGGAATCAGTCTGGTGAACTTTCTCTGCACTCCCTCTATGGCAATAATGTCCTTCCTCAGATTTGGAGACCAAAACTGTACGCAATACTCCAGGTGTGGTCTCACCAAGACCCTGTACAACTGCAGTAGAACCTCCCTGCTCCTATACTCAAATCCTTTTGCTATGAAAGCTAACATACCATTCGCTTTCTTCACTGCCTGCTGCACCTGCATGCCTACTTTCAATGACTGGTGTACCATGACACCCAGGTCTCGCTGTATCTCCCCTTTACCTAGTCGGCCACCATTTAGATAACAGTCTGCTTTCCTGTTTTTGCCACCAAAATGGATAACCTCACATTTATCCACATTATACTGCATCTGCCAAACATTTGCCCACTCACCCAGCCTATCCAAGTCACCTTGCAGTCTCCTAGCATCCTCCTCCCAGCTAACACTGCCCCCCAGCTTAGTGTCATCCACAAACTTGGAGGTATTGCCTTCAATTCCCTCATCCAGATCATTAATATATATTGTAAATAGCTGGGGTCCCAGCACTGAGCCTTGCGGTACCCCACTAGTCACTGCCTGCCATTGTGAAAAGGACCCGTTTTCTCCTACCCTTTGCTTCCTGTTTGCCAGACAGTTCTCTATCCACATCAATACTGAACCCCCAATGCCGTGTGCTTTAAGTTTGTATACTAATCTCTTATGTGGGACCTTGTCGAAAGCCTTCTGGAAGTCCAGATACACCACATCCACTGGTTCTCCCCTATCCACGCTACTAGTTACATCCTCGAAAAATTCTATAAGATTCGTCAGACATGATTTACCTTTTGTAAATCCATGCTGACTTTGTCCAATGATTTCACCACTTTCCAAATGTGCTGCTATCCCATCTTTAATAACTGACTCTAGTAGTTTCCCCACTACCGATGTTAGATTAACTGGTCTGTAATTCCCCGTTTTCTCTCTCCCTCCCTTCTTAAAAAGTGGGGTTACGTTTGCTACCCGCCAATCCTCAGGAACTACTCCAGAATCTAAAGAGTTTTGAAAGATTATTACTAATGCATCCACTATTTCTGGAGCTACTTCCTTAAGTACTCTGGGATGCAGCCTATCTGGCCCTGGGGATTTATCGGCCTTTAGTCCATTCAATTTACCCAACACCACTTCCCGGCTAACCTGGATTTCACTCAATTCCTCCAACTCCTTTGACCCGCGGTCCCCTGCTATTTCCGGCAGATTATTTATGTCTTCCTTAGTGAAGACGGAACCAAAGTAGTTATTCAATTGGACCGCCATATCCATGTTCCCCATGATCAACTCACCTGTTTCTGACTGCAAGGGACCTACATTTGTTTTAACTAATCTCTTTCTTTTCACATATCTATAAAAACATTTGCAGTCAGTTTTTATGTTCCCTGCCAGTTTTCTTTCATAATCTATTTTTCCTTTCCTAATTAAGCCCTTTGTCCTCCTCTGCTGGTCTCTGAATTTCTCCCAGTCCTCCGGTATGCTGCTTTTCCTGGCTAATTTGTACGCATCATCCTTCGCTTTGATACTATCCCTGATTTCCCTTGTTATCCACGGATGTACTACCTTCCCTGATTTATTCTTTTGCCAAACTGGGATGAACAATTTTTGTAGTTCATCCATGCAGTCTTTAAATGTCTTCCATTGCATATCCACCATCAACCCTTTTAGAATTAATTGCCAGTCAATCTTGGCCAATTCACGTCTCATACCCTCAAAGTTACCTTTCTTTAAGTTCAGAACCATTGTTTCTGAATTAACAATGTCACTCTCCATCCTAATGAAGAACTCAACCATATTATGGTCACTCTTGCCCAAGGGGGCACGCACAACAAGACTGCTAACTAACCCTTCCTCATTACTCAATACCCAGTCTAAAATAGCCTGCTTTCTCGTTGGTTCCTCTACATGTTGGTTTAGATAACTATCCCGCATACATTCCAAGAAATCCTCTTCCTCAGCACCCCTGCCAATTTGATTCACCCAATCTATATGTAGATTGAAGTCACCCATTATAACGGTTTTGCCTTTGTCGCACGCATTTCTAATTTCCTGTTTGATACCATCTCCAACTTCACTACTATGTTAGGTGGCCTGTACACAACACCCACCAGCGTTTTCTGCCCCTTAGTGTTTCGCAGCTCTACCCATACCGATTCCACATCCTCCAAACTAATGTCCTTCCTTTCCATTGCGTTAATCTCCTCTCTAACCAGCAACGCTACCCCACCTCCTTTTCCTTTCTCTTTATCCCTCCTGAATATTGAATATCCCTGGATGTTCAGCTCCCAGCCTTGGTCACCCTGGAGCCATGTCTCCGTGATCCCAACTATATCATAGTCATTAATAGCTATCTGCACATTCAACTCATCCACCTTATTACGAATGCTCCTTGCATTGAGACACAAAGCCTTCAGGCTTGTTTTTACAACACTCTTACCCCTTATACAATTATGTTGAAAAGTGGCACTTTTTGATTTTTGCCCTGGTTTTGTCTGCCTGCCACTTTTACTTTTCACCTTGCTACCTATTGCTTCTACCCTCATTTTACACCCCTCTGTCTCTACGCTCACACATTTAAGAAACCCTTTCCCTTTAACTCCATCCTCCACTATCCCATTCGACACCCCACCCCCATTATTCAGTTTAAAACCACCCGTGTAGCAGTGGCAAACCTGCCTGCCAGAATGCTGGTCCCACACCTGTTAAGATGCAATCCGTCCCTTTTGTACAGTTCCCCCTTACCCCAAAACAGATCCCAGTGATCTAAGAATCTAAATCCCTGCCCCGTGCACCAGTTCCTCAGCCACACGTTCAGGTCCCGTATCTCCCTGTTCCTGCTCTCGCCAGCACGAGGAACTGGAAGCAAACCGGAGATAACAACCCTGGAGGTCCTGCGTTTCAGCATTTTTCCGAGCTCTCTAGTTCAATGCTTTTCTTTCTTCCCACATCTTGGTGTAAATGCTGAGAGAGATTTCTCCACATTCGTCTGTTTGAAGTCTCACTCTGAGGAAGTTCAGTACACTCGTCTTCAGAACATTTTTCCACCTCAGATGTTTGATGTGATTATCAGGAGAGTAAAGTCAGAACTCCACAAGAAGTTAATATTCTAACACGTTGCAGCAACTCGTTTAAGTTTAGGATCATTTTAATGCCAGCTGAAAAATATTCGCCATTTCTCACTTGAAAGTAACAACTTTATTCCTTCATATAACAGGTACTTTGGGCCAGATCGACAATGTCCGTCACTACCTGAGAGAGAAGGAGCGATGGGATATAAGGTGAATAATTATAGTGGCATTTACAGTGCATTCAGAATGTATTCAGTCCCCTTCACTTTTTCCACATTATGTTACATTACAGCCTTATTTTAAAATGGATTAAATTATTTTATTTATCATCAATCTGCACACAATAACCACGAATGAAAAAGCGAAAACAGGTGTGTAGAAATTTTTGCAAAAATAAATAACTGAAATATCACATTTACATAACTATACAGACAACTTTGCTATGCAACTCAAAATTGTCCGTAGACCTCCGAGACGAGATTGTGTTGAGACACAGATCTGGGGAAGGGTATAAAACAATTTCTGCAGCATTGCAGGTCCCGAAGAGCACAGTGGCCTCCGTCATTCGTAAATGGAAGAACTTTGGAACCACCAGGACTCTTTATAGAGCTGGCCGCCCGGCCAAACTGAGCAATCGGGGGAGTAGGGCCTTGGTCAGGGAGGTGACCAAGAACCCGATGGTCACTCTGACAGAGCACCAGAGTTTGTCTGTGGAGGTGGGAGAACCTTCCAGAAGGACAACTGTTTCTGCAGCACTACACCAATCAGGCCTTTATGGTAGAGTGGCCAGACGGTAGCCACTCCTCAGTAAAAGGTACATGACAGCCCGCTTGGAGTTTGCCAAAAGGCACCTAAAGGACTCTCAGATCATGAGAAACAAGATTCTCTGGTCTGATGAAACCAAGATTGAACTCTTTGGCCTGAATGCCAAGCGTCACGTCTGGAGGTAACCAGGCATCACTGATCACCTGGCCAATACCATACCTACGGTAAAGCATGGTGGTGGCAGCATCATGCTGTGGGGATGTTTTTCAGTGGCAGGAACTGGGAGACTAGTCAGGATCAAGTGAAAATGAAAGGAGCAAAGTACAGAGAGATCCTTGATGAAAAACCTGCTCCAGAGCATTCAGGACCTCAGATTCGGGTGGAGGTTAACCTTACAACAGGACAACGACCCTAAGCACACAGCCAAGACAACGCAGGATGGCTTTGTGACAAGTCTGTGAATATCCTTAAGTGGCCCAGCCAGACTTGAATCCAATCAAACATCTCTGGAGGGACCTGAAAATAGCTGTGCATTGACACTCGCCATCCAACCTGACAGAGCTTGAGAGGATCTGCAGAGCAAAATGGGAGAAATTACCCAAATACAGGCGTGCCAAGCTTGTAGCATCATACCCAAGAAGACTTGTGGCTGTAATCGCTGCCAAAGGTGCCTCAACAAAGTACTGAGTAAAGGATCTGAATACTTATGTAAATGTGATATTTCAGTTATTTACTTTTAATTACTTTGCAAACATTTCTAAACACCTGTTTTTGCTTTTTTATTCAATTCAATTCAATTCAATTCAATTCAATTTATTGTCATTTGGACCCCTTGAGGTCCAAACGAAATGCCGTTTCTGCAGCCATACATTACAAACAGATAGACCCAAGACACAACATAATTTACATAAACATCCATCACATTGCTGTGATGGAAGGCCAAAAAAACTTTTCTCTCCACTGCACTCCCCCCCCGATGTCAGAGTTAAAGTCAAAGCCCTCGGCGGGCGATGGCGAATTGTCCCGCGGCCATTAAAGCCACGCCGGGTGATGCAAGGTCGCACACCGGGTTCTAGATGTTAGAGCCCCCGGCGTGCGCTCGCAGAGTCCCGCGACCATTCCAAGCCGCGCGGGGCGATGGTGTAAAGCCCCGCTCCAGGAGCTCTTCAACCCCGCAACTTGGGCGGGAGAAGTCGCCGTTGCGTGAGCCCTGAAAAGCGGTCTCCCTCCAGGGACCCGCGGGCTCCCGGTGTTACCGTCCGCCAGACCCGCAGTTGCAGCCACCGAATCTCCGGAGGTCGGGCCGCAGCAGCGTCCACCACAGCTCCACCCGCTCTGGACTCGGCCAGCTCCGCGACGGTGAGGTGAGTAGTCGGCACCAGAGCCCCCTTATTATGACGTATTGTGTGTAGATTGATGATTAATAAAATGAATTTAATCCATTTTAGAATAAGGCTGTAATGTAACAAAATGTGGAAAAAGTGAAGGGGTCTGAATACTTTCTGAATGCGCTGTACTTCAATCAATTGTCCTCTCAACCGCCGGCATTCCAGTGAAAACAATCCAAGTTTATCCAACCTCTCCCTGTAATTAATGTCCTCTAATCAGGCAGCATTCTGGTAAAAAAACAGAATAAAGATCCACACAAAATCATCGTCACACTGTCGATTCAACAATTAACTGACCTTCTTGGGTTCCATTGAACAATAACTCTCAGGTCTTTTCTTACAAACCCAAGTATAAACTGGCCTGAACACCAAAACTTTCCTTGGCCTGTTGCTCCTGATCACTTATTTCATTTCTATCTCTCACATTGACCTTTCTGTCCTGTGTCATTACAAGAGTGAGGCACAAGCAAACTGGAGGAACAGCACCTCATATTCTGCTTGGGTAGCTTACAACCCAATGATATGAGCATTACCTTTTCCAATTTCAAGTAATACCCCCCTCCCTAAGTACTCACTCCTCTCTTTTCCCATCCTTACTCCCACATGCAATTGCTTAATGCACATGGATTTATCTCCCCCCCCCCCCAGTCACTCTACTCCTCTCTCCTCCTCCATATGCCCTGAGTCCCATATTTCCCTTTTTTCCCCTCTCTCTTTCTCCTCCCTCCGTCCCCTCCACTCCAGCCCTCCGATGTCATATTTCTTCTCTCCTTCTCTGACACCTTTTTGTCTCATTTGCACCTCAAGTCTTTGTCACTTGCTCCACCCATCTGTTAATCATCACCCCACCTGTATCCACCCATCACTTACCAGGCTTTGCTCCACCCCCATGTAGATTAGTGTGTCGATACTATATATATGTTACCACACAGATTATGCTTAATGCACGTTCCTTATGTCACTCATACTACTGGTCTGCCCACAGACTTATTAGTGAGCTCTCTTTCTCTCTCTCCAGTTAGACTAGCTGAATGCATGGAGACAAAAGCACCTTGTGTTTCCTCTGCAGAGTTGTTAATACAAGACTACGGATTCTAATCACTATGTGTGAGTGATCATTTCCTACACCCCACCTTTCTTTTCCAGCTTCCAGCTTCATCCTCTGATCCATGGATAGGCAATCAGTCTGAAGAGTGGTCCCGAGTGTGTATTTATCTCTCTTGTATTGTGGGTGAGCTCTTGAAACAGCTATATGTTTACAGTCATCACACTGACATTTCTAAATTTCCCCATGAAAAGCACATCTCTATATATATAACACACTCACAAAATGCCAGGGTTTAGTTTGGTTTAGAGATACAGCACGCAAATAGGCCCTTCAGCCCACTGAGTCCACACCAACCAGCGATCCCCGCGCACCAACACTATCCCACACGCACTGGGGTCGCCCATTTATACAAAGCCAATTAACCTATAAACCTGCACTTGGAGAGTGAGAGGAAACAGAAGATCTCGGAGAAAACCCACACAGGTCACGGGGAGAATGTACAAATTCTTTACAGACAGCACCCATAGTCAGGATTGAACCCAGTCTCTAGTGCTGTAAGGCAGAGACTCTACTGCTGTGCCACCGTGCCACTCTTAGGGTTAAAAACGCTTAATTTTACCAGTCAACAGGACAGTGGGCAGTTTGTGAACACAAGCGCAGGAGAAGATAACGTCTCTAAGTCATCCAGGCAACTGTTTGAGGATCTTCAAATTTGACTTGAAGCCATAGGCTGTAAAACTCACCCGCCATGGAGCTGAAGTTATAGATGATGACTTACCGGCTTCAAAAACAAGCAAAGGGGCATGTTATATACAGCAGCAACACGTGCAAATGAACGTTAAGTGGTATATCCTGAGGTAGGATAGTCACAAAAAGCTGGAGTAACTCAGCGGGTCAGACAACATCTCTGGAGAACAGGAATAGGTGACGTTTCGGGTCGAGACCCTTCTTCAGACTGTAGAAGATGCTGTCCAACCCGATGAGTTACTCCAGCTTTTTGTGTCTATCTTTGGTTTAAATCGGCATCTGCAGTTCCTTCCTACACATTATATCCTGAGGTATTTCACTGAAGCAGTATTCAGAAAAGGTTGGCATTGCACCAGTCAAAGCAGCATAAAGATGAACGAGAGGAGAGTGGTTAAACAGGTAGATTTCAGGGAATGCCTTGAAAGAATTAGAGATGTTTACGAAGGGAATGCCAGAGTGAGGTAGCTGAAAGCTAAACTCGAGGAGAAAACAATGCAGGTGTAAAATTGAGCACAACACAAGCTAAACTGTGTAGGAAGGAACTGCACATGCTGGTTTAAACCGAAGATAGACACTAAAAGCTGGAGTAGCTCAGCAGGACTGGCAGCATCTCTGGCGAGAAGGAATGGGTGACATTTTGGGTCGAGACCCTTCTTCAGACTGGGCTTCTTCAAAGCTAAACTGGCTTTGTACGGAGGATAATAATGTCGAGAATGAATTGCTCTCCTTTCATTAATCTCAGTGCATTTTGCATCTTCTTCCTATTCTTACCCACAGCAGGAATACAGTTGTCTGCCACAGCTGGGTAAAGAGGAATATGTTACTTCCTGGGGGATGTTGTGGCACTCTGATGTGTCGTTCGTCAGTGGATAAATCAGACAGGAAAGCAAATGAACCACATTGTAAATCATATTAATGAGCCCATCTTTCACAAAGTGGCTTAAATTAGAAACACTGTTCATATTTGCAGATTGTGCCCACAATGACTGCATTCCAAAGAGAGATGGGCATAATTAAACCTATTCAATCCTTGATTGATCAATTCAGCAGTCAATTCGTCAATTCCAACACTGATGAAAATCCTTTCTTGAATTTTTTGTGACTATGAGAGTTTTAACCATCAGTAAACCTGCCAAGCATGATGACTTCAACAAGTTAATTGTTTTTAGTTGAGTTTAGTTGAGTTTAGCTGACTTTAGTTTAGTTTCATTGAGTTTCGTTTATTGTCACGTGTACCAAGGTTTAGTGAAAAGCTTTTTGTTGCATGCTAACCAGTCAGTGGAAAGACGATATATGATTATTTTCGTGCCTTCCAGGGTCCATGCCGTACAGAAACATGTTGAAGAGAATAATGTTTAGTGCAATATAAAGTTCAGTAAAGTCCAGTTAAAGATAGCCCAAGGGTCTTCAATAAGGTAGGTAGTAGCTCAGGACTGCTCTCTAGTTGTTGGTAGGATGGTCCCATTGCCAGATAATACCAGGGAAGAAACTGTCTCTGAATCTGGAAGTGTGCTTTTTCACACTTCTGTATCTCTTGCTGGAAGGGAGACGGGAGAAGAGGTGAGGTTCATCCCTGATTTTGCTGCTGGCCTTGCCGAGGCAACATGAAGTGGAGATGGATTCAATGGAAGGGAGGTTGGTTTATGCAGTGGTCTGGGCTGCGCGGACAATTCTCCGCAATTCCTTGCTGTCTTGGATGGAGCTGTTCCCAAACTATGCTGTGATGCATCATGATAAAATGCTTAGTGAAGTTTTTCACAACATTCTTCTTAGGATTAGTTTTAAAGATGTAGCACGGAAACAGACCCTTCAGCCCATCCCTATGTCAATAGGCAATGGTTTGAATTCAACCTCAAATTAATTTATATTCTTCTGAAAATGAGAATGATAAGGCGCGTTTGAATGCAGGATTGTAAATGCTTTATTTAGCTTTGTTCAGAGAGACAGCAAATAAACAGGCCCTTCGGCCCACTGAGACCGTACCGTTCACACCAGCTCCATGTTATCCTATTTTCTAATCCACTCTCGGCACACTCGGGACAATTAACAGAGGCCATTTAACCACATGGTTTGGGATGTGGGGGGAAACAGGAGCACCCAGAGGAAACACACACGGTCACAGGGAGAACGTGCAAACTACACACAGAAACCACTTGAGGTCAGGGTTGAAACTGAGTCTTTGTCGATGTGAGGCAGTTACTCTGCTAGCTGCATCACTGTGCCACTGGCAAAAACAACCATGTATTTGCTGTGGACCAGCGAAAATTAACATGGAGGCAGAAGCAGATTGATGGGCCGATTGCCACAGACCAGGAGTTTAGTCATTTAGTTTAGTTTAGAGAAACAGCGTGGAAAGAGCCCCTTCTGCCCACTGAGTCCTTACCAACCAGCGATCCCCGCACACTCATGCTATCCTACATACACTCGGGACAATTTACATTTATACCAAGCTCATTAACCTACAATACTGTCAATTAAGTGTGGGAGGAAACCGAAGATCTCGGAGAAAACCCATGCAGGTCACAGGCATACAGACAAGTACCCAAGGTCAGGATCGAACCCAGGTCTCTGGCGCTGTAAAACAGCAAATCTACTGCTGCCCCACTGCACTGTGCACCTATGCACTGCAGGAGTTTTGCAGGGGTGATTTGCTTGCGTTATCAACACCACCCAACTTACACTTCCAAGCACAGTGACCACATTTGAAAGCAACTTGGTGATCTAATCCCTGCGTCTGACTTCCCACTGAGACAGGCTGAATGGACTCTCAAACCAGAGCCTGACCTTTACTCAAGGAAACCCCAAACAGCAGATATAACGCGGTCGGTGTTGCCTTCCAGTCGCGAGGGGGCCCCCGGTGGGGGTCCCTCTACGCAGGGATTCTCCCCCTCTACATTGGGGACCTGGGGTGGAGGGTATTGCACCGAGGTGTTCCCTGCAACCTGTTTCTCTCGCGGTTCACAGACTCGCCAGCCGCCTGCCACTTTTACGGGCTGGAAGAGTCTGTGTACCACGTGTATATGGAGTGCGTGAGGCTGCAGCCACTGTTTGACTACCTAAAGGGGCTGCTCCTTGCCTTCTGGCTGCATTTTTCACCCACCATCCTCACCTGTGCGTAGGGGAGAGGGTAGGGCTGAAGATGTCCTGGTTGGGTTGCTCCTGGGCCTGGGCAAGCTGGCCATCCGCGAGTCACGGCGCCAGACGGTGGAGGGCTCTACCCAAGCCGGCTGCCTGCCCCTTTTCCGGGGTTACGTCTGTGCCCGGGTGGGGTTAGAAAGGGAAAACTCCCTGTCCACGGGCACCCTGAGGGAGTTCCAGGCCCGCTGGGCTCCGCAGGGTGTTGAATGTATCCTCAATAAGGATTGTAACATAGTTGTATAGTAGTTTATTATGGATACATGTTTGTATTGTATTATGGTGGTGGGTTCTGACTTGTTTTATTGTAGTGTAAATATTATTTTTTAATAATTGAATAAATGTTTGGATTAATAAAAAAAATTAATAAAGATTTTTTAAAAAACCAGCAGATATATAAATCCCCAAGAATACATCACAGGTCCTTTGGAGGGATAGTTATTCATTTAGCTTCACTCATTTTATTTGAATGGTATTCATGAGTTCATAAATTATAGGAGCAGAATTAGGCCATTCAGCCCATCTAGTCTAGGCCATTCAATCATGGCTGATCTATCTCTCCCTCCTAACCCCATTCTCCTGCCTTCTCCCCAAAACTCTGACACCCTGTATTTTGTTAATCCAATACACCCTCGCAATAAGGGATCACAGAGGGAGGGATGGTGTCCGTTGTTGCCGATAACCGCTATAACAGAGTGAGGGAGGTTAAACAAGTGGGTGTTCGCAGTCCGAGGGTCGGCTGAGTCCCTGGCCCCACGTGACACCAGCTAAACGGGTCACCTGACGGAAGTGGAGGCAGTGCAACAGGAGCCTCGGTCCGCTTTAACCAAAATAAGTGGTCCGTTCTTGCAAGGGTTTACTGTATAAAAAGACCAATGCACTGTCCATGCCAACCGTTAAACACCCTTTTGATGTTAATTCTACATTATTCCCATTTCTGATTCTACCCACAAAAATATGATCCTTTCTGTACCGTGGTTATAATTATATTTTGTTACTTTATGTTTTATTTAGTTTTAGTTTTAGAAATACAGTGTGGACACAGGCCCTTCGGCCCACCAAGTCCGTGCCGACCAGCGATTCCTGCACACTAACACTATCCTACACGCTATGGACAATTTACAATTTTACCGAAGTCAATTAGCCTACAAACCTGTACATCACGTCAGGTCACGGGTAATGTTCCCTCTAATTTTTAGTAGTTCGTGTGCACAGAAATCCTGTATTGTGTGATTTTTAATGCTGTTACAGATATGTGTGCACACTGAATTCTTGTGCAAATATAAGCATGAAATTGCTTCACGATATTTTTGCCATGGCCTCTCTCGCATGGCTAATAAAACTGTATTGCCATGTTTTAATATAATACAAATATCATATGACGGGTTTCGTCTCCTGAGCTTATGTACAACATCCAAATGCGAGTTATTCACCAAATGCCTCTTCAAAAAGTCACGCTTCCAATTATCATCCCACTTCTTTCCATTTGCCAATTCTCCAGCAACTTTTGCATCACGACAATACAAACAGAAAACTCCAGTTTCAGAATCATACATAAATATTCCTCACAGCTCAACGTTCATGACCTCGTGAGCTTTTGGTGCAGCAGTTTTCACTATGTCGTTAAGCCATTCAACATTAACCAACTTGCAGTTCTTTTGCGCTTCACACCCTTTGCATCAATTTCTTTCAATAAAATCTCAATAAGCCAGCTACAGAATTTGAAATGGATCCTCGTAAACTGTACAATAAAGTCAATATGATTATGAGATTTTTACAAATGTATAAATTATTTACTGTACAGACAGCGCCCGTAGTCAGGATTGAACCCGGGTCTCCGGCGCAGTAAGGCAGCAACTCTGTCGCTATGCTGTATTGTTCTAATTCACACAGACACAAAAGCAAAACAAAGCACCACAGTCCAGCAAAAGGGAAATAAATGGTGTTCAGATGTGAGAATTTACAAGACTTGAGTAACCTCACAAAATACACAATGCTGCCATCAGATGCCTTTCACTTCTTTTTTTTTTGTTTTTTTTTTGTTTATTTTATTAGAAGTTAATACAATACAAAACAATACAGTGGCACCTAATTTTAGGTGCCAACTATGTCATACCGTAATCCATTCCATGTACAACCTCTGGTTTTATGTTATGAGAAGGAAGTAAGCAAGACAAGAAAAAGAAAACAATAGAAAGGGGAAAGAGTGGAAAATAGATGGTAGAAAGTAGAAAAATGTGAAGTGTGTATATAAAAAAAAAAAAAAAAGAAAAGGTGGAAAGTAGAAATAGAAGAGAAGGCCCCTTAAAAGAGAAATTTTCAAATCTATATTCGGAGATGTAGATCTATCCACGTCATGAACTGAAATCAGCAATCCTTATGATGCCTTTCACTTCTATGACGATTATATCCTGAATAAGATTTTACATGTTAAATCATCCTCTCTGGTGAAGCAAATTTCAATAATATTTGAAATGCCCAAATAGATCATTGGTGTAACCACTGTAAATTGTAAGTAAATAAGAGATAAATTAAATACTGCATAATTTACTGCTTCATGGATTTTTTTCCAATTGAATTGTTTCAACTGGAGAAGGGATCCTTTTTTTAATTGATTAAGAAGGAACTGCAGATGCTGGAAAATCGAAGGTAGACAAAAGTGCTGGAGAAACTCAGCGGGTGCAGCAGCATCTATGAAGCAAAGGAAATAGGCAACGTTTTGGGCTGAAACCCTTGGGGTTCGGCCCAAAATGTTGCCTATTTCTTCCGCTCCATAGATGCTGCTGCACCCGCTGAGTTTCTCCAGCACTTTTGTCTACCTGTTTTTAATTGAATCAAAAGGAAAACAAAATCAGTTTGTAGACTCCAATATATCAGCGAGACCAAGTGCACACTTGGCCATCATTTCACTGAACACCTTTGCTCAGTCCACCTGGGCCTACCGAATTCGAAACACTTTAACCCCCTCCCATTCCCATACTGTCTGAAGAAGGGTCTCGACCCGAAACATCACTCATTCCTTCTCTCCAGAGATGCTGCCTGACCCGCTGAGTTACTCCAGCATTTTGTGTCTACCTTTGGTTTAAACCAACATCTGCAGTTCCTTCCTACATATTTCCCACATTGTCCTTTCTGACCTGGGCCTCATCCACTGTCAGAGTGAAGCCAAACACAAATTGGAGGAACAGCAGCTCATATTTTGCTTGGGCAGCTTACAATCCAGCGGTATGAGTATTGATTTCACTAACTTTAAGTAACCCTTGCTTTTCCTCTCTCTCCCTCCCTCCCTCACCCTAGTTCTCCAACTAGTGTTACTTTCCTTTTGATTAATTATGTCTCGTTGTCACCTTCCCCTCAGCTGCCAATAACCCATTCTACATTTCCTCGACCATTGTCTGCTTTGATCTGTCATTTTCACACCTTACCCTTCCATATCCCTAGTCTCCCTCTACCCTGACTCTCAGTCTGAAGAAAGGTCTCGACCCGACCTTCTCTCCAGAGATGCTGCCTGACCCGCTGAGTTATGGAACACTTTATGTCTATCTTTGGTGGATAGCACAACTTCTTTCCAGCAAATGGTTTCCACTGGTCTTTCGTTATGTGTCTGTGACATTGTTAAACTATGGATGTGGCAGATTCCCATGTCAGTGGTGCTCAGCAAATCAATAGCAACATTCTGAACAAACAGGTTTACAATTACACCAGACATAATGTCAGGAGAAATTTTCCCTGTAAGTTTGGAATGCCTCTGACACAAAGATTGCAGAAATGTGGTCCCAACATGTCTCATGCCCTTAAAATGTTCAGATTTTTGTATTAGTTGAACATTTGTGTTGCCAAGTTAAACTTCTCTTAATGTCTACTCTTAGAATCTTAGGTTTGTTTAGTTTAATCATGTATTGTCTTTTCGCTGACTGGTTAGCACGCAACAAAAGCTTCCACTGCACACTGAACTGAACTGAACTGAACTGAAAGATCCAACATGGAAACAGGCCCTTCGGCCCACCAAGTCCTCCCTGAACATCGCTCACCCATTCACACTAGTTCTATGTTATCCCATGTTTGCATCCCAAGTCTCCACACTAGGTTCAATATACAGAAGTAAATTAGACGTGATACAGCACAAAAACAGGCCCTTCAGCCCCGACCAGCCCTACCCTTGTACTATCCTACACACTGGAGACAATTTACAATTTTACCGAAGCTAATTAACTTATAAACCTGCAGGTCTTTGGAGTGTGCGAAGAAACCAGAGCACTCAGAGAAAATGCACACGATCACAGGGAGAACGTACAAACTCCATATAGACAGCACCCATAGTCAGCATTGAACCTGGGTCTCTGACGCAGTAAGGCTGCAACTCTACCGCTGTGCTGCTCCAATTATCCTTCAAATCTGCAGGTCATGGGATGTACAATGAACCCAGATCACCTGGAGGAAACCCACATGGTCACAGCAGGAACGTGCAAGTTCTACACACACAGCACCCAAGATCAGGATCAAACCCTTGCCTCTGGCATTGTGAGGCAGCAGCTTTACCATCTCCAAGACTAGCAGCATGTCCACAAAGATCTGGTCCTGTCCTTCATTTAACAGCCTCAAAGGTATCATAGCGAGGACACTTCATCTAATACGTTACATAGTCTGAAGAAAGGTCCTGACCCGAAACGTCACCTATTCCTTTTCTCCAGAGTTGCTGCCTGGCCCGCTGAGTTACTCCAGCATTTTGTGTCAAGATTCGTAGGATAGTTTCCTTAAAGGACAATGCCATCAGAACATTGCTGACTCTTCATGCACTTGCACTCTTTGTATTACTGGGCAAACCGAAGCTCCTGCAAACCCGGCACTGAGGTTTGATTCCAGGTAGCAATGAAAACACTCAGCAAGTCAGCCACCAGCTGTGTAAAGAGAAACAAACTTAACATGTCTTGGTCAATGTTCATGAGAGGAATAGATCGTGTAAATGCACAGAGTCTTTTGTCCAGAGTTGGGGAATCAAGAACCAGAGGACATAGGTTGAAAGTGAGGGGGGAAAGATTTAATAGGAACCTGAGGGGTAGCTTTTTTACACAATGGGTGGTGGGTGTATGGAAAGAGCTGCCAGATGAGATGGATGAGGCAGGGACCAGCATTATGTTTTAGAGACATTTGTACAGGTACATGGATAGGATTGGTTTGGAGGGATATGGGATATGACAATAGACAATAGACAATAAGTGCAGGAGTAGGCCGTTCGGCCCTTCGAGCCAGCACCGCCATTCAATGTGATCATGGCTGATCATCCCCAATCAGTACCGCGTTCCTGCCATCTCCCCATATCCCCTGACTCCGCTATCTTTAAGAGCCGTATCTAGCTCTCTCTTGAAAGTATCCAGAGAACCGGCCTCCACCGCCCTCTGAGGCAGAGAATTCCACATGGAATATGATGTACCAAGGTACAGTGAAAGGCTTTGGTTGCATGCGAACCAGTCAGCGAAAAGACAATACATGATAACAATCGAGCCTTCCACAGGGTACAGATACATGATAAAGGGAATAAATTGAATGATGTTTGATGGAAGATAAAGTCCAGTAAAATAGTAAGATTAAACGAAAACTTACCAGTTTGAAGTTTGATCTTTATGTTATGAGGAGTTACGATGAGAGATTACGTGAAGACCCCGCCAGCACGCGTGCGCGACATTCTTCAAAGCCGCGGTGTGGAATCACAGTAATAGTAATTGAAATAAACATAGTAAGATAAGAAGAACTAATATACCAGTTGACCTTTGTAATAGAGGGCGGGAGCGGAGGGCACGTAATCCCTCATCGTAACTCCTCATAAAATAAAGATCAAACTTCAAACTGGTAAGTTCTCGTTTAATCTTACCATTTTACTTCGGAGTCACGTGAGTGACTACGTGAAGATTTTAAAGCTCTGTGATTACAAACCGTGGAACAGTCCATGCTTCACTCACTGCCAAAGTCATTCAAGGGAGGAAGTATGTTATTGTATTCAGATATGTATCCAATTCAGACAATAACAATATATTTTAACAAAATAATTCTCCCTAGGGCTAAATATATTACAGAATTTAAACTTGATTCGGCAACACCGCAGGTTTGGTTATAGGCTTATTATAAAGAATTGGAAGGTCTTTCTTTAGACCATCCTGCTGTTCCTTGTCTCTGGCTGCCGGTGTTGCTGTTGCCCTTGTGGATAGAAACTTGAGATGTCAGTATCCACACCAGCAGCTCCCAAACCTGTCTGAGCCATCTAGCGATGGTTAGTGCTGATACCCGGCCATTAGGCTGTTTATGGCTGCCCATAGTGCCAATTTACTTAAGTTTTAGTAGTCTTAAGGTATAATAGAAGGTGTGTCATTACACATAGTCGGGTGTCAGATGGGTATACCTGGAATTCCAAATTTTGTCCTGATGTTCCTGGTCTATCTTGTTTAACAAGCTCTAATATGCGAAGTTATCTTTCCTGGAGATGCCATCATTTATCCCAGTCTCAGTTTATGTAGAAACTGGACCCCTAGAGCTGAGACCAGTACTATCAGCATACTGTTTTTAAATGTCAGTTTTCCCCCCCAGGGACAGGGACATTGCTGGTGCCCCTAGCAATGTTAGTACAACACTGACGTCCCAGATCTGGGAGTACCTCACTCTAGGAGGGTTAGTGTTATAAATAATCCTCATAAGTTTGGCAACTAGAGGGTGAGATCCCATGGAGAGTTGTCGTGGCGCCTGCCACCAGCAAGCTGACAGGGCACTCCTGCATAATTATAGTACTGCAGCTCAGTCCTTCATCTACATGAAGGCTGGACAGGAATTCCCAGGACGTTTGTGGTTGTAGCTGTATTATACGCTACATCAGTCCTTGTTGATTCTTGATAGGCCGCCATGATCATGGTCATGGTCCTGTCCACCAGCCCGGCTCTAGCATGGTGGACTATGGTTCAGAGACTATGTCCGAGACCACAGGGATCCATGGCTGTGTAGGCCAATCAGGTACTTTCAAGACACCTGATGGTGAGTCCATATGTGTCTTTGCTTAGGATCCGACTGATGAGGCAGGAAGGAAAACATTGTAAATAATTATTCCCCATTCAGTGAGTAACGTCCATTGCTGCTGCCCCAAGTGTGGTTCCCAAGCGGCATATGTTGGTAACTGGTGATTGGGTCTAGATGCAAATGGATCGCTATCTGGTGTCCCTCTTTTGGTAATATCAGCAACTTTTTTGAGGTCCAACAGCCATTCGGTGCTGTCATTGAATTTTCATGACCTGGTGTGTGCCACTGTATTGAGCTTACCTGGTAGGTAAGTTTGCTGATAGCCAAATATGTACTGTATGTTAATACACCATAGCCAAATATATTGGCCAGATTGACACATGATATTGATCTTTTCTCCCATATGATTAATATATGTCACCACTGTGATATTATCAATTTGTAGGCGGACATGCAGATGGTGCATTGTGAGCAGTAGGCTTTTAGCCCATAAAACGCACCCAACACCAGTGTTTTTAGTAATGATGAGGACTAATAATGATGGGCTGGAACTATGCCAAGTATTCCCTTTCATCATTATAACTCTGACTTGCTTTGGCTGATCAAAGTGACCTGCAAGGTGTTTTGCCCTTGCACTTTTGCCCTTTTTGAGCTTTAATGATGTAAGGCCCAAACTGAGTAGCTGGAAATGCTGCTCCTAGTTTTCCAATTACCCTTGTCTCCTGTCTAATAGATGGTTTATTTTGTAATAATTTATTTTGTTGTAGGCTTCCACCAAGTCTGCTTTACTCTTTGGCAATGTTACAGACATATGGATAACGTTAATTGTAAATCCCAGAAAGTCCAGCTGTGGATGCCGTCAACTTAGATTTATCTGGACGGAGATGACCCCAGAGTTTCACCCAATGTTTGGTAGCTAAAACTGCTGATTTAGCTAGATCCAGGGTTTTTCCCCACAATTGATATATCATCAAGATATGCCATGACAATATGTTTTTGTTTCTAATATTGCTAAGGCCAGTTTAATATCTTGGTGAATAGTCTTGGGGCTGAAGTTAGCCCATTAGACAATGCTATCCTCCGCCATAGTTGCCCCATCAAGTTAAATTTAGGTATCGACAATGATCCCTCCATGTCTCCCAAAACAAGTGTAATATTCCCCCTGTTAGTAAAGGTCATACACCTTTGTGTTTTGGAAGGAACCAGATCCACCTACCTCCCTGGTTGCCGGTGGTATGTCCCTTTCTTCAATTTCTGCCTCTTCTGCGGAAGAGCCGTCGGAGTGCGGGGTTGCCACGTTTTCGATGAGGATCGCACTGGACCTTGGCCTAAAAAAGGACCTTTCTGGTGCTGTGTGGCCCTCATGCTTTCACCAGCGTCCTGGTGTTGATACCTGCTGGTGGATACATTGTGGTGCTGTCGTTGCTGATGACGCTGTTATGAGCCCGACGGATTTAAACTCTTCGTCGAGCTTTTTTACTTGTTTAAACAAGTTTCCCCCCCTGGTTGTGTTGCAGCTGTTTCGCACAACCTTGCAAATTTGGGGTTTATTGCAGGTTTACTGTGCTCTCGCAAGCAATTGATCTCATAGTGGGTATTGCGGAGCAATGTCAATCCTGCTGTCATCTCTGTACCATCGTCTGGGCGAGCAACCAATGATATGCCCGCTGTCAGAAGTATCTTTGACCTCCTGGGTTTTTGTGCCAGTCCCACTGTACCCCCAGATCGCATTGTTTGCTGCAGGCATTTTTAACGAAGTAAAGTTCACAGGAGGCCTATAATTCTCCGTAATTTTGTTGCCTGTTCCTGCAGAGGATGGAAGTACAGGTAGTCGATGCTGGCCGCCAGACTGGTCTGTAATGGTACTTTCGTTGATCCGTAATTTTGGTGATCACTCCCAGTAGCTCCTTAGGATTCTGCACCACCTGCACACTGCCGTTTTCTTCAGCCACGTCCCCTTCTTCAGGACCAGCCCAGCCCTGGTCCACAACGCTCTCCTCTGTCGAGGGAGATGCATTGTTTTACAGCCCTCGATAAGGTGCTGTTATGGGAGTGCGAAGACTCCCATAGTGAGCCTGCACGTCTGGATCAGACCGGTGGGGCTGCATGTGAGTGGGAGGAGTACCAGGAGAAGAAGGGAGCACTGAGGGACTTGCAGCTTAGGAGGTCCCGGGGTGCGTATATGTGAGGTCGCGAGTCCAGATGTTACACAATCTGGGCCGCGCCTCCCCCTTTTTCTTTTCTCTGGAGAAGGGGCGAGGAGCCCGCAGGCAGCTTGTTGAGTTGCTTGCGGATGATGGCTCCTCTGTCACAGATCCAGAGAGCATTGGTGCCTCGGTTGGGTCTTTCTACAAGACTCTGTTCTCGGCAGGCACATCGAGTGGGGAGGCGCAAGAGGTCCTGTGGGAGGGCTTACTTGCTGTGTGCAATGATGTGGCTGAACACCTGGATGATCCCCTAACTCTGGAGGAGATGACTGGTGCCCTGCACCAGCTCAAGGGGGGCAAGTCTCCAGGGCTGGATGGGCTGACTGTGGAGTACCTTAGAGCCTTCTGGGATGTCCTGGGGGATGACTATATGAAGGTCCTGGGGGAGAGCCTGGCGACTGGGGAGATGCCCTTCTCGTGGCGCAGGGCAGTTGTTGTCCTGCTGCCCAAGAAGGGCGATCTCCGCCTTTTGAAGAACTGGCGCCCGGTCTCTCTCCTCAGCACGGACTATAAAGTTTTTGCCCGGGCATTGGCGAATCGCCTGGGTCCCGTGCTGTCCCAGGTGATCCACCCTGACCAGTCGTACACAGTCCCGGGCCGGTCCATCCAGGAACATGTTCATCTGGTCCGGGACCTGATCCATCTGACCCAGGGGGCTGGTCAGTCAGTCGCCTTTCTCTCCCTCAACCAGGAGAAGGCGTTCGACAGGGTGGAGCACGACTACCTTCTGGGGACTCTGCAGGCGTTCGGATTTGGACCACACTTTGTGGCCTGGGTCCGACTTTTATACACTGCTGCAGAATGCCTTGTTAAGGTCAACGGCTCTTTGTTGGCCCCTATTCCCTTTGGGAGGGGGGTTCGTCAGGGATGTCCCATGTCCGGCCAGCTGTACTCCATTTGTGTTGAGCCTTTCCTGTGCCTTCTCCGGAGGCGGTTGACAGGCCTGGCTTTACCGGGGCCGGGGATGGAGGTGGTCCTCTCGGCCTAAGCCGATGATGTCATTCTGATGTTCACCGACCCTGTTGACCTGCGGAGGATGCGTGAGTGCCAGCAGGTTTTCTCGGCTGCTTCCTCTGCCAAGATCAATTGGGGGAAGTGTTCTGGTCTCTTGGTGGGTGGGTGGCAGGTGGACTCCCTGCCGGAGGAGATGGCAGGTTATGCGTGGAAAACCACGCACCTCCTCTATCTGGGGGTCTACCTGAGTCCCGATGAGGGGGGGTGGCCGGCGAACTGGCAGGAGCTGGAGGCGAAGGTGATCGCCCGGCTGGGACGTTGGTCCGGCCTACTTGGTGTGCTCTCTTACCGGGGCAGGGCTGTAGTTATAAACCAGCTGGTGGCCTCTCTGCTGTGGTACCGGATGGCCACTGTGGTCCCGTCCTCTTATTTTATAACCATGTTACAGAGGAGATTGGTCAACTTCTTCTGGGGTGAGAGGAACCACTGGGTCTCTGCTGGGGTTCTGAGTCTCCCATTGGAGGAGGGTGGTCAGGCGCTTGTCTGTATTCGTACCCAGGTGGCGGCTCTCCGACTCAGGACCCTGCGGAGGTACGTCTACTCGGACTACCCTCCTAAATGGCACATGCTGGCGACGTATTTCTTCCGCCAGGGGCGCTGCCTTCAGGAGGGCTCACGGCTCCCAGTAGCGGTCATGAGTCGACGCGCTAGGCGGGATAGGCGGGAGTTGCCTGGCTTTCACCGTGACCTCCTGAAGGCCAGGGATTTGGTCACCTTCAGCCAGGGCCCTGCTCCTCAGGGGGAGGGGGGTGTCGTGGCTGTGATGGTGGGTGTTGAGGAGAGGCGTGTGCATGGAGCGATTCCGGACGAGCTTACCCCCGTTCAGTCGGAATTGTTCATAGGGCCCAAGGCCCGGGTCCCTCCCCGAGAGCCGGCCCCATGCAACATGAGCCGCCTTTCCGAGATGCCCAGCGTGCCGTTCTGTGACGCGGAGAGGCGCGTACTGTACAGGCTGCTCCTGCACACTCTCCACTTCCTCGCCCTCGTCTTCCGTCCAGACACACCCTGGCGGTCCGTGTTACCACCTGACGAGGGGAGCGATCCCCAGTGGAGGTCTCTCTACAAGGGAGTCCTCCCCCTGTACATCGGGGACCTGGGGTGTTGCACAAAGCCGTGGCCTGTAATAGGTATTTGAGCCGGTTCACGGACTCTTCCCCTGCTTGTCATTTCTGCGGTGAGGAAGAGACCGTGTTCCATGTGTACATAGAGTGTGAGAGGTTGCAGCCACTGTTCGAGTATCTGAAAGGGCTGATATTCAAATTTTGGCTACATTTTAGTCCAACGCTATTAATTTATGGGCACCCGGTGCAGAGGGGGGAAGGATGGGAGGGAGGAGGGGGTCTCATTGTCGGTCTGCTCCTGGGCCTGGCCAAGATGGCCATTCGCGGGTCCAGGCAGCGGGCAGTCGATGGCCGCACACCGGTCGCCTGCCTGCCCCTTTTCCGGGGTTACGTCCGAGCTCGCGTGTCCCTAGAAAAGGAACACGCGGTGTCCATGGGGACTGTGGAGGCCTTCTGTGAACGCTGGTCACCACAGGAGGTTGAATATATTATAGATAAAAATGTTAATATTTTAATTTGATAATTTTGTTTAAGTGTTTTTTTTTTGGTTTTTTTTTTAAATTGCTTGAGCTTTTTCTGGGTCTACGTCCGTGCCCGCCTGTCCCTGGAGAGGGAACACGCGGTGTCCATGGGGACTTTGGAGGCCTTCCCTGAATGCTGTTTGCCGTTGGAGGTCGAGTGTTTTGTTGATAAAGTTGACGTTATATTAATTTGATGATCGTTTGTTTGTAAACTGTCAACATAGGCAGTCTTTGATTGTGTTAATACTCTATGTTTATTTTATTTTTTGAATAAAAGTAGTTTCATAAAAAAATAAAAAAAAATAGTGAGCTTGCTCCATCTCCCGGAGCAAGTCACGGGCGGACCTCTGCTGCACTTGGGCAGCGCGCCCCTTCGGCTGGACTCAGATGAGTATGATCGGCCGGGCTGAATCCTGCTGGGCTTTGCCTCCAGCCTGCTGCGCTGCTTTGAGCTGTACGACTCATGGCGCTGGATTTAGCTTGGCAGAGTTGGAGTAGGTAAGTGGACCTTAGTAACCGCTCCAACGGTCACTTCCACTGCCCTTGGGCAGTGCGTCCTCCTGGCCGGACTCCCCGAGTCTATCGGCTGGACCAACTCCTGTTCTGCTTGCCTGCAGCCCACTGTGCTGTTTCCAGGTATACAGCTCGCGGTGCTGGGCTCAGCCTGCGCCGGTCGTATCCAGCTGTCGGCTGTCGGCTGCCAGAACCTTCATAGTTCCCCGCAGCCTGCGGTCCTGGAACCACTGTTTGCCCATGGCTATCGGCTGCCGGAACTTTCCCTAGTTCCCCGCAGTCTGCAGTCCTGGGGCCGCTGTTTGCCCATGGTTGTCGGCTGCTGGGACCTACCTGGTTTCCCACAGCCTGCGATCCCGGAGCCGCTGGTCGTCCATGGTTGTCGGCTGCCGGGACCTACCTGGTTTCCCGCATCCTGCGGTCCAGGTGTCCATTTTTTCTTCCCCTTGTCCAACGTGCTGTAACATAAAGCACAGCAAGGGGAAGAATACAACTTCAATATAATTTTTTCTTACCTTGTAGGTCCGTTTCAGTTTTGCCGCGGGAGCGCTCCACCCCCGCCCGTCGCTGTTGCGCTGCGTGAGATGCTATATCGCGCACACGTGCTGGTGGGGTCTTCGCGTGGTCACTCACGTGATTTCGAAGTAAAATCTGATCAAAGATAGGCCAAGGATCTCCAATAAGGTAAATAGTAGCTCGGGGCTTCTCTCTAGCTGGTAGGATGGTTCAGTAGGGACATGTGGGCTGGGTTGGGCTAGTTGGGCCGAAGGGACTGTATCCACTGTTTGACTCTATGATCGTTCATTACAGTTGAGAAAAAGATAGAAACTTTAAGTTGCTGAGACGGTGATGGAGGAAGAGATGGGACACTTTCTGCTAATGTTAAGGCAGTCCTGCCATTGTGGTGAACTGCTAATGAAGACATCTCGTTGATAGTGCGGAGGGTCTGAGAAAGAGCGTAAACAAACAAAGTAACATGTAAAAGTTGTGAAATGCTGAGCTCAGCTGTAGGAGATGCCAGCAGATTAGGCTTTCGAGAGAGAAAATCAAAGTTAATAGAACAGTGGGATAGTCTGCTGCAGAAATGGTCAGTTCTGACACAGGCCCTTCGGCCCAACTTGCCCACACCGGCCCCACCAACATGTCCCAGCTACACTAGTCCCACCTGTCAGCGTTTGGTCCACATCCCTCCAAAGCTGTCCTATCCATGTACCTGTCTGACTCTTTCTTAAACATTGGGTTAGTCCCAACCTCAACTACCTCCTCTGCCAGCAAAGTCCCATTGATCCACTGCCCTTTGTGTGAAAAAGTTACCCCTCGATTCCTATTAAATCTTTTCCCCTTCACCTTAAACCTATGCTCCTCGATTCACCTGATCTATTCCTCACATAATCTTATACACCTCTATAAGATCACCCCTCATCTCCCTGTGCCCCAAGGAATAGAGACCCAGCCTATTCAATCTCCGCTAGCTCAGACCCTCTAGTCCTGGCAACATCTGGAAACCTGAAATTAAAATGCTGGAAACAAACAGCAGGTCAGGCAGCATCGGTGGAAAAAGAAACAGCTAATATTTCCAATGAAGGGCTGCAGACCTGAAATATTCACTATTTCTCTTTCCAAACTTGTTGCTTGACCTGCTGACTTTATCCAGCATTTTCTGTTTTAACTGATTTATGAGTACAGTAAAAGTTGCTTCAAACCAAGATCTACCTTGGTCAAATAAGTGAGTGCCTAAACACATTACTGAAAACCGACCAGCATCTGCTTCTCCCTCCAAACCATTCCAGCAATGATGGCAAGGATGGTGAAAATCATAATTCTCTCAGGCCGGAGAAAGATCTTGCTCTTCATGTTCAAAGAGTCCACCTCCAGAGAGTGCCTGGAATGCACAGCCTGAGAGAATGGTTGACCGTGTATAATAAGTATCGAGATGAACCCTTGGTAGACAAAAATGCTGGAGAAACTCTGAAGAAGGGTTTCAGCCCAAAACGTTGCCTATTTCCTTCGCTCCATAGATGCTGCTGCACCCGCTGAGTTTCTCCAGCATTTTTGTGTACACAAATGCTGGAGAATCTCAGCGGGTGAGGCAGCATCTATGGAGCGAAGGAGCGAAGCGGTGAACCCTTGAATCGCTTATCAATAGCAATGGGCCAAAAGTTGCCCGATGAGACTAATGCAAAAGGCTGCCCACTGGTCAGCTGGGATGAGCTCGGCCGAATGGTTTGATTATGCTAGTGACCACCGGAAAGGCCAGCAGCATAATCAAGGACGAGTGGCACCCTGGCCATTCCCTCTTCTCCCCTCTCCCATCGGGCAAAAATACAGGTGTGAAAACGCTCACCTCCAGATTCAGGGACAGTGTCTTCCCAGCTGTTATCAAGCAACTGAACCATTCTACCAACAACTAGATAACTACTACCTACAATGCCTAATTGGAGACCCTCGGACCTTGATCTTTGATCGGACTTTACTGGCTTTATCTTGCACTAAATGTTATTCACATTATTCCCTTTATCATGTATCCATACACTATGGATGGCTCGATTGTAATCATGTATTGGCATTCCACTGAATGGTTAGCATGCAACAAAAGCTTTCCAATGTACCTCGGTACATGTGAGAATAAATTACATTAACCTGAAAAACTCATGATGCTTTCATTTAAATCAGAACAGCCTTTATAATTGCATGAATTAATACAGTGCATATCAACACAATAACTACAAATTAAATAGGAAGGATATGCTAAAAGGAAAGGCTGGTCCATACCAAAGAGAGACACAAAATGCTGGAGTAACTCAGCAACATCTCTGGAGAGAATGGATTGGTGACGTTTCGGGTCGGGGCCCTTCTTCATTGTAATGATACATACTGTAGTATGAGGACTATGAGAACCAGAGGACATAGGTTTAAAACAGGAGGAAAAGATTTAATAGGAACCTGATGGGTAACGTTTTTACACTGAGGTTCGTGGGTGTATGGAACAAGCTGCTGGAGGAAGTAGTTGAGGCAGGTACTATCTCAACATTTAAGAAACATTTAGATAGGTACATGGATGACAGGTTTAGAGGAATATGGCCCAAACGCAGGCAGGTGGGACTAGTTTAGATGGGACATGTTGGTCGGTATGGGCAAGTTGGGCCAAAGGGCCTGTTTCCACACTGTATCACTCTCTGAGGGCAGCACGGTGGCGTTGTGGTAGAGTTGCTGCCTTATGCTCCTGTCCCACTTAGGAAACCTGAACGGAAACCTATGGTGGCCTTGCGCCCCACCCAAATTTTCCGTGAGGTTCCCGGAGGTTTTGGTCACTCTCTCTAATGGTCGAAAGTGGTTTCCACGTAGTCGAGGCTTCTTCTATGTTCCTGCGATTATTTCAACAAAATCAAAACCGGCCTCGACTAAAAATAGGTTGCCGTTTGGTCGAAGTCAGTGGAGTGGGGTCGCTATTTACTTACAGGCAGTCGAAGGCCATCTCCTTTGCTGACTGGCCATTTTGATTGGCTCATTGGAGTTTTCAGCAAAGATCCTATAGAATCTTTCGTTTTCAGGACCTAGAAGATCCGCCGGAAGGTGAAATGCCCGCTAACTTTATTAAACTTCTTAAAACTGCCTCCACTCCTTCTCCACCCCCTTCTCTCCCCTTCTCCCCCCTTCTCTCTCCCCTTCTCTCCCCTTCTCCCCCCTTCTCTCCCCTTCTCTCCCCCCTTCTCTCTCCCCTTCTCTCTCCCCTTCTCTGTCCTTCTCTCCCTTTCTTTCCCCTTCTCTCCCTCCTTCCCGCACTCTCTAAAGGACTTGCCATGCTCTGTGGCAGCTGTTTACCTTCCTCTTCATCGTGCAGACAGCGCTCCTCCGCTGTCCCTGGCCCCCACCATCGCTGTGTGTGTGTGTGTGTGTGTGTGTGTGTGTGTGTGTGTGTGTGTGTGTGTGTGTGTGTGTGTGTGTGTGTGTGTGTGTGTGTGTGTGTGTGTGTGTGTGTGTGTGTGTGCGCGTGCGCGTGTGCGTGTGTGTGTGTGTGTTTGTTTGTTTGTGTGTGTGCGGTCGGTAGCAAAGATCCTGTAGGATCTTTGGTCAGTAGATGCAGCTCATGCTTTGGTGGAGGCTTTCCAGGTGAGTGACCAAAACCTTGGGTGGGGCGCAAGGTCACCAGAGGTTTCCGTTCAGGTTTCCTAAGTGGGACAGGGGCATTACAGTGCCAGAGACCCATGTTTTATCCTGACTACGGGTGCTGTCTATACGGAGTTTGTATGTTCTCCCTGTGAGCTGCATGGGTTTTCTTCGGGGTCTGCGGATTCCTCCCACATTCCAAAGACGTACAGGTTTGGAGGTTAATTGGTTTGGTATCATTGTAAATCGCCCCTCGTGTATGCAGCATTGTGTTAATATGCAGGGTTGGCTGGTCGGCGTAGACTCGGTGGGCTGAAGGGCCTGTTTCTGCACCATATCTCCAAACTAAACCAAACTAAGACTATATTACTCTATTAAAGATGGAGTTTGAACAACATCAACAAAATAGGGTGTTTTAAGACTATCAAAGTTTATCCTGGGATCCCGGCCTTATTTGCAAACTGATCTTCTACATTGGACTAGACCCATTCACAAGCTAATGGATTCAAACCTATAGATTTGCCTGGAATGGGAGGATGTGGATTGTGGATCATACTTCCTTGGCATTGTGTTTAGCACAGACATTGTGGACCGAAAGGCTATTCCTGTGTTCTATGTTAAACAATACCTTGGAGCAAATTGATTCCGTCTACAAATTAAGTTAAAAAATGCACTTTATCAGAAACAAAATAGATTTATACCATCATCAAGTTAAAGAAGGAATAAAGTTTGAAAGCATTTTCCGAATCAATAATATCTTATTTGTATTAAGGCCTTTTTTTGCAACAACTCAGTGAAACAGGCAGCAGGCAGCATCTCTGGATAGAAAGAATGGGTGACGTTTCGGGTTGAGACCCAATCTGAAGATGGGTCTTGACTCGAAACGTCACCCATTCCTTCTCTTCAGAGATGATGCCTGCCCTGCTGAGTTATCCCAGCATTTTGTGTCTATCTTCGGTGTGAACCAGCATCTCCTACATCATTTTTTGCAATGTTTTGACTCGATATTTCAGGCTATTTTATTACCTATTAATCTTGTGTTGCCGACTGGTAGTATCCCCCTCCTTCCTGAAAAGATTCAATTCATAAACAGCACGGCACAAAGTGATATCTGAGACCAATCAACACTCCAGTTGTCACATCACTAATGCATTCTGAACAAAGCTGTCCTCTCCTCAGCTCCCTTGGAAATATTATTTCCACTTGTTATTCCATTGATCCAGCTACAAAAAAAACTAGAATGTTCTCTGCATCTTGTGCCTCTGAATGATTTGGCCTATAAGCTAGATTGTGCAGAGAAATACTGTTGGAATCAACATACGTTGGAGGCCACGCCAGGCTGACTCCATGCCATCCACATCTGCAAGTTGTGTGTGAACATTATTAGCTTGGTTTCAGCATCCAGCTGCATTCAGCACAAAATACATCACATTAGCATTCATCCTGTCATCTTTTTGCCTGACACCAGCTGAAGACAATTGGCACTGGTTCTCTCCCAGTGGAGGTGTTTGCTTCCATCAGTCTCCGTCGGAAGTGGTTGTGCCGCTCTGGCAAGTCACAGCGGACTTCCCATATGGATCTAAATCAATGGATTCATGGTTATGATTGCAGCCCTCCCCCCGCCCCCAACCCCCTCCACCCCCTGGCCCCGGAGGTGCTGTCTTACAGCACCGTAAACCCAGGTTCGATCCTGACCATCGTGTGCTGATTGCATGTAGTCTTTACGTTCTCCCAGTGACAGCGTGGGATTTTTAAGGCTGCTTCAGTTTCCTCCCACACTCCAAAGACGTTTGAAGGCTAACTGGCTTCTACAAATTGTACAATTGTCCCTAGTGTATAGAATAATGTCAGTGTACTGGGTGATCGCTTGTCCAGAGGAGCATGGGTGAAGCTCAACAGACTTGGTACTGGAGTTGGGCGTTTCAATGCCAGCATGTGGAGATGGGGACTCCGCCAGAGCCCAGCCTCTGAAAGCGGAGCAGCCAACAGACAGCCAACCATGTCATCTCTGAGTGCCCGCTCTACCACCCACCAAATGGAGCTCAGGGTCTGGCAGACTTTGACGCAGAGACAGCAACCTGGCTGCTCCACACCCAACTGAAGATCTAACTATTCCTTTGGTTTATGTTTCATTCACAAGATGAAGAAGAAGAAGCTCGTTGACGCGGACTCGGTGGGCCAAAGGGCTTGTTTTTGTGCTGTATTTCTAAAGTCTAAAGGAAGACTCCTCCATAATTGGATATGGAATGGCAAGGGAGGTCAATGCTGGCGATTCCCAAGGGAGCTGGTTTCAGGGCCAAAACTGTTCAGTAACCTCATGGCGATGCAAGGAATTGCAGATGCACCTTTGCCAATTGAGATTGACACGTTCTTGATTAGTATGGGTGTCAGTGGTTATAGGGAGAAGGCAGGAGAATGGGGTTAGGAGGGAAAGATAGATCAGCTATGATTGAATGGTGGAGTTGACTTGCCATGACCTAATTCTGCTCCTATAACTTATGAACATATATCTGTGGAACTCATTGCCACAGGGGGCTGTGGGGGTCAAGACAGTGGATTTTTTTAAGGCAGAGATAAACAAATTCTTAATTAGAACGGATGTCAAGGGTTATGGGGAGAAGGCAGGAAAATGGGATTAGGAGGAAGAGATCAGCCATGATTGAATGGCGGAGTAGACTCGATGGGCCGGACCATATGAATTTACCAAAATGGGAGTGAATGTTAGGGAAACTGTATTGTTATGCTATAACATATGATGAGCGTTTGATGGGTCTGGGCCCCTACTTGCTGGAGTTTAGAAGGATGAGGGGGTACCTCATTGAAATTTATCGAAGAGTGAAAGGCCTGGATAGAGTGGATGTGGAGAGGATGTTTCCATTAGTGAGAGTCTCGGATCAGAACAAGCCTTTTTGTACTTGCATCTTGCGTAATTATTGTAACCAGTGAAGAAGGGGCTCAACCTAAATTGTCACCTATTCATTTTCTCCAGAGATGCTGCCTGACCCACTGAGTTACTCCAGCATTTTGTGCCTATCTTTGGTGTAAACCAGCATCTGCATTTCCTTCCTACACTTGGTAGGTGTGTTGGATGTACCGCAATGGTTTTTGCTGATACTCTCACACGCTTAGGACTCCGCTTCTCCTACTTTCACTGTTGCAAATCAGTAGTGAGTCATCGATACTCTTTCCAAGAATGCATCACCCTGCTTTGTTATTATTTTCCATTGTGCATAATATTCTTTAATGTCATTTAAAAAAAGAAACAATGAACACTTCCCAGATTAAGTTGTAGAGAAATGTCAGTAAATGAAAGCTAAAGGTCATGAAATCAGAAGGTCATAAAGATACGATGTCAACCAGTATAGGACAAAGAGGGGCACCTTGAGCAGGAGCAAAAGGCCTGTCCCACTTATGCGATTTTTTTCAGAGACTTGCCGGCACCTGTCATAGTCGCAGCAGGTCGCCGAAAATGTTCAAAATATTGAAAATCCAGCGACGACCAGAAAAAGGTACGACTCTTTGGGCGACTACTTACGACCATACAGGAGTCACCCCGCGACATGTCGCCGAAAAAAATTGCGTAAGTGGGACAGGCCCTTAAAAAAGAAAGCAAAGAAGATATATTTCTATGAAATTCAGATAAATAATTCAGATGTTTTTTATTGAGTGGGGATTTTGAAAAACAATATGGAAAAGATCAAATAAAGTCTAACTCGTTTTCACCTAGCCCACAGCTAACAATGGCCTTTTCTTTTATCATTGTTAGTTTTTTGCATATCTTTCATTTATTTGTTCTATATCTCTCTATATCACCATCAATATCTCTTGTTTCCCTTTCCCCTGAATCTCAGTCTGAAGAAAGGTCTCGACCCGAAATGCCATCTATTCCTTTTCTCCAGAGATGTTGTCAGACCCCTGAGTTATTGCAACATTTTGTGCCCATCTTCAATTAAAGGAGGTTAAGGTCAAGAGAAGAACTTTATTGCAGCAAACCGGAGCAGAGTTTTCTTCAAGGGTGGCGTGGTGGCGCAGCAGTGGAATTGCTGCCTTTAAGCCCCTGTCCCACTTAGGAGACCTAAACAGACCTTGCCCGCTACCCAAACAAAAATCAGGGTCGAGGTGGCCTGCAACCTCCTACCACATCCCACGCATATGTTGAAAACCTTCCTTGACTATGAAGAAAACCGGCTTCGGTTAGACCTGCGAATAAAAAATTATCGATTTTTAAAACAGCAACCTATTTTTAGTCGAGGCTGGTTTTAATCATGATGAAAAAATAGCAGCAACCTAGATGAAGCCTCGACCACGCGGAAACCACTTTCGACCTTTAGGGAGAGTGATCAAAACCTCCAGCGACCTAATGGAAACCTTGGGTGGCGGGCAAGGTCACCAGAAGTTGCTGTTTATATCTCCTAAGTGGGACAGGGGCTTTACAACACCAAAGACCCAGGTTCGATCCTGACCATGAGTGCTGTCTGTACAGCGATCGTACATTCTTCCTGAGACCATGAGGGTTTTCTGCAGGTGCTCCAATTTCCTCCCACACCCCAAAGACATGAAGGCTTGTGAGTTAATTGGTCTGTATATAATGTAGGATACTGTACGTGTGATCACAGGCTGGCACAGACTCGGTGGGCCGAAGGTCTTGTTTCCATGCTGTATCTCTAAAAATAACGTTCAAGGCAGGGGAGGTTAATTTTTGGGCCTTTAGAATAAGAAATCTACTTAAATTTGAAATTGAATAAATGACTCATTGGTAGAATGCTGAGAGGTGATGGGGTATTTATGGAACTATTTAGCATGACAGGATACAGGTGATAACAGAGCCCATAAAAGCTATTTGCAGAGCAGAATAGTCTATGTACATGCCAATTATGATAAAGGGCAGCAGTAGAGAATTGGTCAACAAACCACAATTGTCCCATTGCCACACACCTCTTATATTTATGCATTGAAGCAGGGGTTCTTTAATGAAGAGGCTGGCATAAACTAAAGTAGCAGTCAAAATGGGAGGTGGATCACGTTCATCACATCAAGAAGATTGGATTTTTTCTGATAATGGTGCACCCAGCTTCAATCACACATCCATTGATAATGAAATTGTCTGTTTCTGCAAGCATTATGGACTGGATGAGATTCATGCTCAGACTGATAAGTAATATTTGCACAGTGCAACCACCATTCACAAACCATCTCCATCAATAGTCTAACTTTACCACCTTGTGTACAATGGCACTACAATGGTTGAATTCCTAGATAGTTGTGCTGATGGTGGGGCACTGAATGGAACATTCACTGCTAGATATAACAACTATGGCTGCAAGGGGCAGGGTGCGATTCACCTCCTGGTTTCCTAATCATTTCCACCACATTAAACCATGCATACATCAGGGGAATAGAGTCATAGAGTGATTCTGCATGGAACCAGGCCCTTCAGCTCAACTTGCCCACACCAACCAACATATCCCATCTACACTCATCCCACCAGCTCACAGGGTCCATGTCCCTCTACACCTGTCCTATCCATGTACCTGTCCAAATGTTTCTTAAATGTGATGATAGTCCCTGCCTCAACTACCTCCTCTGGCAACTCGTTTCATACCTTCACCCTTTGTGTATAAAATTTACCCTTCAGATATCCATTAAAGCTTTCTCCCCTCACCTTAAACTTAATTCCCCAACTGTGGGCAAAAGGCAGTGAATTTACCCAATCTATTCCTGTCCTGATCTTGTACACATCTATAAGATCACCCCTCATCTGCGCTGTGAGTCCTAGCCTGCTCAACCTCTCTCTGTAGCTCAGGGCTTTGAGACCTGGCAACTTACTCGTAAAAATCTTCTCTGTTCCTTTTCCAGCTTGACAACATCTTTCCTGTTACAATTGAACACAATACTCTAAATGTGGCCTCAACGATGTCTTCTATACTTAATACTCTGACTGATGATGGCCAGAGTGTGGACAGCCGTCTAGACCACCCTATCTCCCTATGGCGCCTTTTCAAGGAATGGGATGTTCATCATTTTCATGGAAGATTGCATCTTCAGTAAACTTCCAGAAGCTCACTGCCATAACAAGACGACAAAGTTCTCTGCTTAATCAGCACCAAAACCACCTCATTAATGTTTTCTCTCTCCTCCTCTGGCTGAAATGTGTTCCAGCCACACAGATCAGCAGTGAACAATGTAGATTTTGACAGTAACTCCCAAACCCATCATCTCTTGAAGGTCGGCGATATTAAGCACATGCAGCCTTCAAGCCCTGCTGAATGTTATGTGCCATCTTGACTCGAACATTAATGCCATTCCTTCATTGTTGCTATGGTAATATCTTGGAAGCCAACACATGTATTCTGATTAATTGGGCACTGGAAGTCTGTAACCGTGAGCTGAGGTCTCCAGCCTCAGTATGCTACAGTGTGCCTACGGAGAAGCTGGCGTGGTGCGAGGTCAGAGTCCATGGAGGTCGGGCCAGGTTGGTGTCCTCGGGGTTGAAGCTTCGAGTTCAGGCCAAATCCTCGAACGGAGTCGGGCTGAGGATAGCGTCTCGAGGTCAGGCCGAAGTGAACGGGACACGTCGTGAAAACAAAGGTGAACCCGGCGTGGGTGGGGACCGATAATAATAGTGGGAGCCAGCGTGAGTGGGGCATCGAGAGCAAAGGGGGACCCGGTGGGGGAGACAAAGAAGGGATGTACTTTTAGTAACACTGTTGGCGTCTTTGCGGTGAGTCTTTTGTCTAATTTGTGTGCAAAAACAAAGAATTTCACTGCTCCTAGCTAGGAACAAGTGACAATAAAGTGTCATCATCATCATCAGTGAGGAAATGTGTTGGAAGGAACTGCAGATGCTGGTTTAAACCAATGATAGGCACAATATGCTGGAGTAACTCAGCGGGACAGGCAGCATCTTTGGAGAGAAGAAATGGGTGACGTTTCGGGTCGAGACCTTTCTTCAAACTGTCTAGACCTGTCGGAGACCTGGTTCTGCATAGAAACATAGAAACATAGAAAATAGGTGCAGGAGTAGGCCATTCGGCCCTTCGAGCCTGCACCGCCATTCAATATGATCATGGTTGATCATCCAACTCAGTATCCTGTACCTGCCTTCTCTCCATACCCCCTGATCCCTTTAGCCACAAGGGCCACATCTAACTCCCACTTAAATATAGGGGCCAGGACGCATGTCTGTGAGCAGATGGGGGGCCACATCTATCACGTGTACACATGGATGGCAGGCATCAAATCACATGTTCACAGAAGGTGCACGACCTTGCCGGCAGCTTTGCGCAGGTTGCGGTACAGCCAGAGTTCGACGCTCGGATGATTACGGGGAAAAAAATTACAACCAGATGATTACGGGGAAAAAGATTTGCCTGTGGTTACGGGCAGCATTCGGCCCGGGGGCCGTAGGTTACCAACCCCTGGTATAGATGGACCTATTTGGCAGCATCAAAACCTATTAATAATAAAAGTCTTTCCAACAAGGTTTGTCAGTAAGACCATTCATGGTACAGTTTGGGTCAGAGCTGAGTTTACAGGTTTTGCAGTCTCGGGATATTTGTTTTTACTTTTTAGATTTAAGGTGAGAATTACCATAATTTTTCTCTTTGTTTCTACAAGGGGAAAATCCGGCGACAAATCACAAAACATGTCAGCAATCGGAATTCTTCTGAACAATCTATATTTACAAGAATTAGTCATTCAGGATATGATTGGAAATGACAAATACATTTGCTCAGAAGTGCTATTCCCACTATAAATGCCACGGCAGGCCATCTGTTCTCAGCAAAAGGCAATGCCACCTTCATTACTCACTGCTTGCCATTAGCATAAGTTACAGACTGCATTGCCAGTGCATGTGTTTCATTAGTAGATGACAAGAAACCAAAAATTGCTCTTAGCATGGCGCAGTTTGCTTTGACAATTTTAGTAACAGCACCAAACTCGGAAGCTTTATAAGAAACACAAAACTATGGCGGTACAGCACGGTGGTGCAGCGGTAGAGTTGCCACCTTACAGCATCAGAGACCCGGGTTCAATCCTGACTACGAGTGCTGTCTGTACGGAGTTTGTACATTCTACCCGTGACCGCGTTTATTTTCTCTGGGTGCTCCAGTTTCCTCCTAAACTCCAAAAATGTACAAGTTTGTAGATTAATTAGCTTCAGTAAAGATCGTAGATAATCCCTAGTGTGCAGGAGAGTGCTAGTGTATGGGGATTTCTGGTTGGCGCAGACTCGGAGTGACAACGGGCCTGTTTCCACACGGTATTATTGAACTAAACAAAACTGTGAATAGCATATAGCAAATAGCATTGAAAATGTCAACCATCTCAATCAGCAACTCTAGTTCCGAAAAGTCGATAAATTAACAAAGCATTGTTGGATGGAAACATCTTCTGGGCTGAAAAGCAATTTGTTCAGTCATTTCTTCAAATTGAAATGATATACTATCATCATATTTCATTTGTCTGTTCCAAAAAATAGATGTTTTAGAATAAAAGATAGCAACAACAGCATTCTTATAAACGCCACACATATTATTTGCATTGTCCTTGTCCTGTTCAAAACGGCTCAAGTATAAAATGATTACACTAAAATATAATGCAATTATGTTTGTCGCCATTACTTCTGTAAGTAGAGTGCTTCAATTATAGAATCCCCGTTGAGTCTCAAAAATTCTGTGTGGTTGGAGAAGTCTTTTGTTACAGTGTAAAATGTAAATGATACACAGAGGCAGAGTTTTAATGAGCGAATCTATCTTGAAAAGAATAGGATCCATTGCAAATTTAACAATTACATCGTGAAATGATGCTGGAGGGGTATTTGATGGAAGCTTGCCGCAGCGTGAATACACACAGAACTATTGCTGTGGAAAATGACCATCAAGTTTGTCATCGGCCCAACCTGACGTGAAAAGGGCATGTTTTAGTAAGGTGAATTGAAAAAACTTGCGTATTTATAAGGACGTTCCATACTCTTCATTCTTAAATCCGTTTACTGCAAGCAACTAGTCGCACACAAATATTATTTCATTGTTGCCTTCTCTGATGGAATCTGCACCAGTTTTCTGTGGGCTGTTTTATAATGCATAACATTGCATCATGATCTTGCCTTGACACCTGCAGCTGTACATTTGACAGCTGCTATCAATAGTTAATCACTATCATTTTATCAGTTTTGTTTATGAAAAGCTTTTTGTTGTGTGCTATCCAGTCAGCGGAAAGACCATACATGATTACAATCGAGCCATTTACAGTGAATAGATACATGAGAAAAGAATAACATTTAGTGCAAGGTAAAGTTAGTACAGACCAATCAAAGATAGTCCAAGGCAAGAGTCACCAATGAGGTTTAGTTTAGTTTAGTTTAGTTATACAGCACGGAAACAGGCCCTTCGGCCCACCAAGTCCTCACCGACCAGAGATCCCCACACATTAACACTACCCTGCACACACTAATTTACAATTATACTAAGCCAATTAACCTATGTCTTTCGAGTGTAGGCGGAAACCGAAGATCTCATCGAAAACCCACGCAGGTCACAGTGAGAACGTACAAACTACGTACAGACAGCACCCGTAGTCAGGATCAAACCCGGGTCTCCGGAGCTGAAAGCGCTGTAAAGCAGCAACTCTACCACTGCGCCACCGTGCTGCCCAAGTAGATAGTAGTTTAGGACTGCTCTCTAGTTGTGATTGGATGATTTAGTTGCCTGATAAAGGCTTTGTGGGATACCATCTATTCTATCAATAGCTTGATCCTAAGCTCAGCTGCATCAATCGCTTCTGAATACTGATGAAATGTTGTGTCGGGGGATATGCCAGCTTAAGATGCGTCACAATCCTGTCAGTGATAATTAAGGGGTTTTACTCAAGCTATTGGGTTTATATGAATAGATGTCATTGTGTTAATGTTAGCACAAGGCTAGATAAACATTTGATCTTATTTACTGCAGCCCAAATATTTCAGATCAGTCTCTGTACTAAGTAAATGTGCCAATATGTTGATTTAATTTACCAATAATCAAATATAGAGAATAACCTTTATTTTTGAAGTCCTCAAAATGAAATGCTTTGATACTAGATATGGAGTTATACATGACAAATTGTCAACTGGGAAAAATAATTAATATAAATCTGAGGGGTAACCTTTTGACAAAAAAGGTGGGTGGGTGTATGGAATAAGCTGCCAGAGGAGGTAGTTGAGGCAGGGGCTATCTCAACATTTAAGAAACGATTGGAAAGGTACATAGATAGGACAGTTTTGGAGGGATATTGACCAAACGTGGGCAGGTGGGTCCAGTGTAGCTGGGACAAGTTGGCCGGTGTGGGCAAGTTAGACTGAAGGGCCTGTTTCCACAATGTATCGCTCTATGAATCTATTTCTTGATTGTAATTATTGGCTTGGATAAAGAAATTCCTCTTGGCTTCAACCTTCCAAAGTTCCCACCCTATCTCACATTCACAATATCTATTTTCTTTCTTCCTTAAGTCCTGGCCTATCGTCCTCCAGCAATTTATCATCTTCTGCGATATATTGGCTTGATTTACATAATTTTAAGGTGAAGATAGCACTTATTTTTTTTAAATCACAATGATTTTGAACATGCTTGCTTTTGCTTGCCTTTATCTACAAGAACACACAGTGGCCCAGCAGGTAGAGCTGATTCCTCGCAGCACCAGAGACCTGGGTTCGAATCTAACCTTGGGTCATATCTGTGTGGAGTTTGCGCATTCTCCCTGTGACCACTTGGGTTTCATGCAACCGATTTTGAAACCAAGATGTCAATCGTAAGGTCTTTTACTTTACTAGGACCTTGCTGGTTTAATCAAATAAATGAAATTTTGTCTTATGGGTCTACAAGATGCTGCAGATACTGGAATCCTGAGCAAAACACAAAGTGCTTGAGGAACACAGCAGGCCAGGAAGCATCTGGGAAGGGAATGGACAGGTGACAATTCAGGTTGGGACCCTCCTTCAGACTGAAGAGGGTCTCAATCATAGATATCACCTGTTCCTTCCTTGTCCAGATGAGTTGAGTACCTCCAGCATGTGGTGTTTTGCTCACTATTTGTGGATTGTTGTGCTTCAGTCATGTTTAATTAGACCAGTTTTCCTCACTGTTTTTCAAAAGGAAATGAAAAATCTACCTTAATTTAAAACGTTTTCATTGCCATCTAGATTGTGATGAATTATGCCAGTGCCAAACAAGGATTTGTTTCACAAAATATCCAGGAATTCATTCCCATCACCAACCTGAAATGTTATCTCTCGTTCTATTTCCGCAATTTCCTCAATTGCCTGAGGTGAGTAAGGCAAGGCAGCGCTTTTATCATCTCAGGCAATTGAGGAAATTCAGAATGTCTCTGAGGATCCTCCAGTGCTTCTACTCAGCGGCTGTGGAAAGCACCTTGTCCGGAAACATCACGATTTGGTTTGGGAACTGCTCTGCCCAAGACAAGAAGGCTCTGCAGAGAGTAGTGCGTTTGGTCGAAAGCACTATGGGAACTTCACGTGCCCCCCCTGCAGGAACTATACATCAGAAGCTGCAACTCCAGAGCCAACAAGATCATGGGAGACCCCTTCCACCCCACCTGCTACGGTCAGGCAAATGCCTCCGTTGCCATGCTGTGAAAATGGAGAGGATGAGAAGGTGTTTCTTCCAAGAAGCCATTAGGACTGTAAACTCCAATGTCACCAGGGACTAACTTTACCTTACTATTTTACTGTTGTGTGGTGTCTTTTTAAAAATTCTGTTTTTTTCTTTTTTTCCTCCCGCAAATATGTAATATGTGAATATGTGATTCTGTTCCATTCTGTTTTGTAGTTTTTTTTGTACATTCCGCAAGCATTGCCACTTTTCATTTCACTGCACATCTCGTATGTGTATGTGATGAATAAACTTGACTTGACTTGACTTGACTTGACTTCTCTGCCCACTGATGCTGTCTGATCTATCAAGTATCTTCAAAAATGTTGGTGAGGTATCCTTCCTTCCCTTGTTTCTTTCAACATTACCATTCAACTTTTGGCACATTGGCCTTCTCAGTCGAAGTATTGATTATAGACGTTGGGAGGTCATGTTGTAATTATTTAAGATGTTGGTGGGGCCACATTTAGAATATTCACAAGTTCACAAGTTATAGGAGTAGAATTAGGCCATTCGGTCCATAGAGTATACTCCGCCATTTATTCATTAGAGGTGGGTGAAGCGACTCACGTCGCAGCGGCCTCTGCAGTCCGTCTGTCTTTTTTTTATTTTTTGTCTCGTTTGAATGTAGTTATAGTGTTCTTTTTTAACTGAGTATGTGTGTGGGGGGCAAGGGTGGGGGGGGGGGGGTGGTGGGGAAACTTTTAAATATTTTCCCTGTACGGAGAACCCAACCTTTTCTTTGTCGGGTCTCCGTTGTCGTTGGGGCCTAGCACTGTGGGCGGCCTCCAACCGAAATGACCTGGGGCTCCAGTTGCGGAGCCAGCGGACTTACCCACCATCGTGGAGCTGGCCGAGTTCGGAGCGGGAGGAGCTGTGGTGGCGCGCTGCTGCGGCCCGACCCCTGGGATTCGGAGGCTCCAACCGCAGGTCTGGTGGACAGTAACACCGGGAGCCCGCGGGTCCCTGGTGGGAGACCGCTTTTCGGGGCTTCCGCAACGGCGACTTCTCCCGCCCGAGTTGCGGGATTGAAAAGTACCTGGAGCGGGGCCTTACATCGCCCGGCGCGGCTTTAACGGCCATGGGACTTGCTAGCGTCCGCCGGGGGGCTCCAACACCAAGACCCGGAGCACGGCCTTGCATCGCCCGGCGCGGCTTTAATGACCACGGGACACTTACCATCGCCCGCCGGGGGCTTCGACTCTGACATTGGGAGGAGAATGAGGAGTGCAGGGGAGAGATAAGACTTTACCTTCCATCACAGTGAGGAGGAGATTCACTGTAATGGATGTTTGTGTAAATTGTGTTGTGTCTTGGTTCTTTTTCATGTGTGTATGACTGCAGAAACCAAATTTCGTTTGAACCTCAATGAAGAATAAATTGTATTGTATTGTATTGTATTCAAGGCTGATCTCTGCCTCCTAATCCAATTTTCCTGCCTTCTCCCCATAACCCTTGACACCAGTTCTAATCGAGAATTTGTTTATCTCTGCCTTAAATATATCCACTGACTTGGCCTCCACAGCTCTCTGTGGTGATGAGTTCCACAGATTAACTACCCTCTGACTAAAGAAATTCCTCCTCACCTCCTTTCTGAAAGAGCACCCTTTAATTCTGAGGCTATGACCTCTGGTCCTAGACTCTCCCATCAGTGGAAACATCCTTTCCACATTCACTCTATCTATGCCAAGTTATAGGAAAGATGTTGTCAAGCTAGAAAGGGTGCAGAGAAGATTTACAAGATTTACAAGGATGTTGCCAGGACCCGAGGGCTTCTGCTATAGGGAGAGGTTGAGCAGGCTACGACTCTATTCCTTGGAGCGCAGAAGGATGATGGGAGATTGTATAAAGGTGTACACAATCATGAGAGGAATAGATCGGGTAAATGCACAGAGTCTCTTGCCCAGAGAAGGGGAATCGAGAATCAGAGGACATATGTCAGAGGACATAGGTTTAAGGTGAGGCGGAAAAGATTTAATAGGTACCTGAGAGGTAACTTTTTTACACATAGGGTGATGGGTGTATAGAACAAGCTGCCTGAGGAGGTAGTTGTGGCAGGTACTATCACAATTCTAATAAACATTTGGATAGATACATGGATAGGTTTAATGGAATATGGGCCAAACGCAGGCAAATGGGACTAGTGTAGATGGGACATGTTGGTCGGTGTGGGCCAGTTGAGTCAAAGGTCCTGATTCCACGCTGTATAACTCTATGACTCGATTCTCCTAATTTGGGCAAGAGACTGTGCATTTACCTGATCTATTCCTCTCATGATTTTGTACACCTCTATAAGACCATCCATCACCCTTCTACACTCCAAAGAATAGAGTCCTAGACTGCTCAACATCTCCCTGTAGCTCAGGCCTTCGAGAGCTGGCAACATCCGTGTAAATCTTCTCGGCACCCTTTCCAGGTTGACAACATCTTCCATATCTCAATGACTTCATGATTACATACGGAACATTACATTACTAATTTTCTTTGGGCCAAGACATTTATCAAATTGGATTTATTCTTGACCATCTTTTACTGAAAGCTCATCTTCTCTGAATTTAATCTATGAAAAAACCTATTAATTCTCAAACTCATAATATTTGAATGCCTCTCGGTAATCAAGTGTAAAAGAAACATCTTAACCTATTCAATCTTTTCAATTAATCTCCCCGATCCAGGATCAATCTGGAAAATCTCTTCTTCTTCCTGAGCTTTTATATTCTTCCTGTTTTCTGCATTGCTAGGTAGGCACAGGATTGAATCAATTGGAATACCTTTAACCTCAAGTAGCTCAATGCATATCTGCCAAACGGCTCATGAAGATTGGCTTTTAAATTAAGGTTTAGTATAATCTTGTTTAGTTTAGTTCCGTGATACAGTGAGTGATACACTGTACTTCGGCCCACCGAGTCCATGCAGACCAGCGATCATCACACATTAATGCTATCCTGCACTCACTGGTGACATTTTTACAATTTTATCAAATAACCTACAAATCTGTATCTCTTTGTAGTGTGGGAGGAAACCCACATGGGTGATTAGTATGGGTGTCAGAGGTTATGGGGTGAAGGCAGGGGAATGGGGTTCGGAAGGAGTGATCACCTTGTTGGGGGTGTACTACAGACCCCCGAATAGTCAACAGGAATTAGAAGAACAAATGTGCCGGGAGATTGCAGACAGCTGCGGGTCATCTTACTCATCTACATCAATGATTTGGATGGGAACATACAGGGCAAGTAGGGGATTTTAACTTTCCCAATATAGACCAGGAAAATCATAGCGTGAAGGGTTCAGATGGGGTGTAATTCCTCAAAAGTGTTCAGGAGAGTTTTCTTAAACAGTATGTGGAGGCCCCCACACATGAGAGGGCAACGCTGGATCTAGTATTGGGAAATTGGGGAGGGTAAGTTAATGAAGTGTGTGTTTGGAAGAGCCTTTTTGGGACCAGTGTCCACAGTTTGATTAGGTTTAAGATAGTTATGGATCGGGACGGAGAGGGTCCACGTGTTAAAATGCTCAACTGAGGTAAGGCCAACTTTTAAGATATGAAAGTAGGTTTCACTCAAGTTGACTGGAGCAGGTTATTAGAGGGGAAAGGAACATCGGCCAAGTGGGATGTTTTTAAAAGTGTACTGAAGAAAGCTCAGCGTGTATAAGTCCACGTTACAATGAAGGGCAAAGCAGGCAAACGTAAGGAAACTTGGCTGACGAGGGAAATTGAGATGGTAGTCACAAACAAGAAGGATGCATGGGACAGGTATAGGCAGCTGTGATCAAGTGCATCCCTGGAGGAGTTTTGGGAATTAAGGCGTAAACTAAAAAACGAAATCAGAAGGGCAAAAAGTGGCCAGGAGACAGGTCTGGTGGGTAGCATTAAGGACAATCCCAAAAGATTTTATAAATATATAAGGGGGAAAAGGGTAATTAGAGAGAGAGTGGGACCTCTCAGGAACCAAAGTGGTACAGAGGAAAAAGACAGTAGAACTTAGGAAATTGGAGCAGTTACTGGAAGTGACTTGAGAACATTCATGGTTATGGTCGATGACTTACTGAAGATAATATCATGTTTGAAGGTAAACAAATCTCCGGGGACTGATCTGATATATGCGAGGGCATTGTGGGACACTAGAAAGGAAATTGTGGGAGACCTGGTTGAAATTTACGAGTTGTCCTTAAATACAGGAGAGGTGCCGGAAGACTGGAGGGTGGCAAATGTTGTACCTCTTTTCAAGAAGGGCTGCACGGAAAATGTTGGGAACTATAGGCCAATGAGCTCAGCATCTGTGGTTGGTAAGTTACTGGAGAGTATTCTGAGGGATAGGATATACAGGCATTTGGATGGGTAAGGGCTGATTAGGAATAGTCAGCATGGTTTTGTATGTGGGAGGTCATGTCTCACAAATCTGATTGATTCTTTTGAAGACGTGGCCAAACAGGTTGATGAAGGCAGAGCTGCAGATGTTATGTACATGGACTTCTGTAAGGCATTCGACAAGCTTCCGCATGGTAGCCTGCTCTGGAAGGTTAGATTGCATGAGATCCAAGGAGAGATAGCTGAATGGATAGCAAATTAGCTTCATGGAAGGAAGCAGAGGATGATGGTGGAACGTTGTTTCTCAGACTGGAGGCCTGTGACTAGTGGTGTGCCTCAGAGTTTGGTGTTGAGCCCGTTACTGTTTGTCATCTTACTCATGATTTGGATGAGAACATACAGAGCAAGATTAACAAGTTTGCTGATTATACACAAGTTAGTGGTTTTGCAGATAGTGAAGATGGTTGTGAACGATTACAGCAGGATCTGGATCGATTGGCCAGGTGGGCTGAGGAATGGTTGATGGAATTTAATACAGAGAAGTGTGAGGTGATGCATTTTGGGACATCGAACAAGGGCAGGATCTACACAGTGAATGGTGGGCCTCTGGGTAGTATTGTAGAGCAGAGGGATCTAGGAGTACATGTGCATGGCTCCTTGAAGGTCGAGTCGCAGGTAGATAAGGTGGTCAAAAAGGCTTTTGGCACTGTGGCCTTCATCAGTCAGAGTATTGAGTATAGAAGTTGGGAGGTCATGTTGCAGTTGTATAAGACGTAGATGAGACTGCATTTAGAATATTGTGTTCAGTTCTGGGCACCATGTTATAGGAAAGATATTGTCAATCTTTAAAGGATTCAGAAAAGATTTACAAGGATGTTGCCTGGACTAGAGGGTGTGAGCTATAGGGAGAGGCTGAGTAGGCTGGGTCTCTATTCCATGGAGCGCAGGAGGATGAGGGAAGATCTTATAAAGGTGTATACAAAATCATGAGAGGAATAGATCGGGTAGATGCACAGTCTTTTGCCCAGAGTAGGGCAATCGAGTACCAGAGAACATAGCTTCAAGGTGAAGGGGAAAAGATTTAATAGGAATCCGAGGGGTAACCTTTTCACACAAAGGGTGGTGGGTTAATGGAACAATCTGCCAGAGGAGGTCATTGAGGCTGGAACTATCCCATTGTTTAACAAACAGTTAGACTGGTACATTGATAGGGCAGGTTTGGAGGGATATGGACCAGCACAGGCAAGTGTGGCTAGGGTAGCTGGGACATTGCTGGCCGGTGTGGGCGAGTTGCGCCAAAGAGCCTGTTTCCACACTGTATCATTCTTCTTTTTCTTGCGTATGGCGTGCACAGCCTAAAGTTGTAGGACAGCTTGTTCTATTTGATCTTATTTGATTGTGCACGCCGGTTTGATTGCATTAGTCAAAACAAGGCAGAACACGTGAAGGTTGCAATCTTCCACCCCAATGTATTACTCTATGACTCTATGACTGTGATAGATCAGCCATGATTTAATGGCAGAGTAGATTTGATAGTCCAAATCTATTTCTGCTCCTATCAATTATGAACTCATGAACTTATGAAACGTGAGCTCCTGGAAAATAAACACTCAGGACATGGGGAGAATGTACAAAGACCACACAGACAGCACCTCAAGTCAGGATCGAACCCGGCTCTCAGGTGATGTAAGGCAGCAACTCTACCACTGTGCACAGTGCTGCCCTAAAAGACCATAGCTAAGGGCAAAATCATTGTATTTTTATTAGTGATACAGCATGATAACAGAGGGGAATAAGCTGTTCCTGAGTCTGGTGGCATATGGTTTCAAGCTTTAAAACTTCGACCTGGCTGGAGAGGAGAGGAGAGGAACGACTGGAGTAAAACTGGTCCTTGTCTGGGTCGGCTGCACTCCTGTCAGCATGCTGTTGATGGAGGCAATGGTGGGGAGTCTAGTCTGCAGAGGAGGAGGCTGTAGAGGGGAATAAATGGACTGGTTGGACGGAATGGCCCACCCGGTCTCATGTTGCCCCATGAATGCGGTCTTTTAATTTTATCAACCTCGTACATTCCTGTGCATTGGAATTGCCATACCAGGCATTGACCTCACAGCACCAGATTCGATCCTAAACTCAGGTGCCGTCTGTGTGGTGTTTTTATGGTCTCCTGACCACATGGATTTAATCTGGGTGTTCTAGTTTCCTCCCACAACCCAAAGATGAGCAATTTTGCAAAAAGTCTACAATAACAACTTGTTATATTGACAGTATATTGATGAGCCATAATATATAATAGTTTACTTGCCATAGAATTACATGTCAGATCCCCGCACACTCACACGACCCGACACACACTACAGACAATTGTTTACCTTTACACCAAGCCAAATAACCTACGTCTTTGGAGTGTGGGAGGAAACCGAAGATCTCTTAGAAAACCCACGCAGGTTACGGGGAGAACGTACAAACTCCATATAGACAGCACCCGTAGTCAGGATCGAACCCGGGTCTCTAGTGCTGTAAGATATTATCTCTACCACTATGTCACCGTGCTATCCTTGGTAAAACTTTTTGAGATATCATTCATTTTTTCTCAAAGCAAACTTTTTTTCATTTAATGTGGGGGAGATGACTAATTTTAAATGATACAATATAAATTTGTGGTCGATGAGGATGAGCTGGAACAGCCTACTCAAGGTCTGACACAGGCTGAAAGCAAAGAAGAAAGCTAGAATGATCAATCAAAATATGTACAAGAGTCGTCAGGAAAGTCAAGTGCTTAATTGTCATATGTACCGATAGATAGCAGAGCAATGAAATTCTGACTTACAGCAGCTTAACAGGCCTGTAAATGCAAGCATGCAGATAATATATAATGATGAAAACAATTCAATAAATTAATAACCACAACACTAATGCAAAAAAAAACAAAGTCCATCGTGCAACCAAAGACTGTCCATCGAGATTCACCCCATACTGAACCCCTACTCTGTCTGCCGTGGCCAACGCAATCTCCCAGTTGCCAAACATTTTTCTCCTTTTAATTCCCAACATGACATTTCTGTCCTGGCTCTTCTCCACACTATAGGTGAGGCCATACACAAGTTGGAGGAACAGCACCTCATGTTTTGCTTGGACAGCTTACAACACAATGGTATGATTATGATTTATCTAATTGCAAGTAACTCTTGCTTTCCTTCTCTCTCTGTCCCTCCCCCACCCTGCGAGTTTCACTGGCCACATCCCTTCATTAACAAATTGTCCACAGTCAACAATGGACTATTGTGGGCTCCACATTTCCTGGATCATCAGTTCTGGCTCTGTACCGTTTCATGCCTCTAGTTTTCCCCTTCCCTGACTCTCAGTCTCAATAAGGGTTTGACCCGAAACGTCACATAGAAACATAGAAAGTAGGTGCGAGAGTAGACCACCAGGTCCGTCGAGCCCGCACCGCCAATAGTCACCTATTCCTTTTCTCCGGAGATGCTGCCTGACCCGCTGATTTATTCCAGCACTTTGTGTCTGTCCATAGAGAATTATAGTTGTGGTTAGGGTGTAGTGATCAAGGGTCTGATGGTTGTTGGGAAGTGGCTGCCCCTAATCCCAGCAGTCATGGTTTTCAGGCTCCTGTTCCTTCTTCCCAATGGTCGGAGTGAAGTAAGAGCAAGGCCAGGATGATATGGGTCTTAGATAATATTCAGTTTTAGTTTAGTGTCACGTATACCGAGGTACAATGAAAAGCTTTTGTTGAATGTTGACCAGTCAGCGCACAAGATTACAATCGAGCCATCCACAGAGTACAGAGTACAGATAATATTGGCTGCCTTTCTGAGGCAGTGTCTTCGATAGATCCCTACAATGATGGGGGAGGTCAGTACCTGCAATCGACTGGGCAGTGTCTACCACTGTCTGTAATAGTTTGTTACGTGCAAACTATTGGACCTTTGTTTTCAACTCATTAAAAGTGGAAAAAATGCTTTCCTAAGGCGGCATGGTGGTGCAGCGGAAGAGCTACTGACTTACAGCACCAGAGATCCGGGTTCGATCCCGGCTACAGGTGCTTGTCTGTATGGAGTTTGTATGTTGTCCCTGTGACCTGCGTGGGTTTTTATCCGAGATCCGGTTTCCTCCCACACTCCAAAGACATACAGGTTCGTAGGTTAATTGGCTTGGTATAAATATAAATTGTCCCTAGTGTGTGTAGGATAATGCTATTGTACGGGGATTGCTGGTCAGCACGGACTCGGTGGGACGCAGGGCCTGTTTCCACGCTCATAAAACTCATAACACACTCAATTAGATTGATCATTATTTTCTTATCACATAGTGCAAAGGATTTTGAAAAACACAGCAGTTTATCTGTTTACAAAAAATCACTTCCATTGTACTCTGAGGCAGTCAAATGTTTGCCTGATGAATGCTTCTGAAAAACACCTTGGGGCATTTTACTAATACGATACAAACACAAGCTGCTTCAGCTTAAGAGGATTTAAGTGGAATTCCTTGACCTTCTGTGCCTTCAAAGTTCAAACTCGAGATGAACTGAGACTCACATTTGATATCAGAGTTTGTTTCAGATGGAATGAAATTGAGCTGAATATGAATGCGGATCCATGTACTAAAGGAAAATAAAATATGAATAAGGATTCTCGATAGACTATGAGACATGCATCATGCAAACAGCCACTTGCATTCAGAGGGAACTTGGCTTAACAAGGTCACTTTAGCACAGGTGATCAAACATTTACGCCAAAGAGGAACAGCACGGTAACAGGACCGTCAGCCCATCAGATCTATTCTGACTATCAAGCCCTCATTTACATTCATTCCAATATATTCCCTCCACATTCCCATCAACACTCCGCGATTCCACCATTGACTTAAATATCGGGGACAAATCACATTGGCCAGTTAATCACAACTGTGGGATGTGGAATAAAACAAGAGCACCCAGAGAACATACTTTAGTCTAGTTTAGTACATTGTCACGTGTACCAAGGTACGGTGAAAATCTTTTTAGTTGCTTGCTATCAGCAGAAAGGCTCTAGAGTTATAGAAACAGGTTGGAAACAGGCCCTTTGGCTCATCGGGTCCATGCCAACCACCATCCAGCACATTAACACTATCCTACACACTAGGAACAATTTTACCACGTTAATTAGCCTACAAACTTGTAGGAAGCAACTGCAGTTGCTGGTTTAAACCAAAGATAGACACAACTGCTGGAGTAACTCAGAGTGACAGCGTGGAGAGAAGACATGGGTTACGTTTTGGGACGAGACCCTTCGTCAGACTGAAAGTCACGGGAAAGGGACACAAGAGATACAAATGATGATGTAGAGATAGATATAGAACAAATGAATGAAAGATATGCAAAAAAGTAACCACGATACAGACCATTGTTAGCTGTTTGTAGGGTGAGAACGAAATGCTGGTGTGACTTGGGTGGGGGAGGGATAGAGAGAGAGGGAATGCCGGGGCTACCTGTAGTGAGACAAATCAATAATCATACCACTGGGCTGTAAGCTACCCAAGCGAAATATAAGATGCTGCTCCTCCAGTTTTCATTTAGTCTCACTCTGACAATGGAGGAGACTGAGGACAGAAAGGTCAGTGTGGGAATGGGAAGGTGAATTAAAGTGTTTAGCAACTGGGAGATCCGTTAGGTTCAGGCAGATTGAGCAAGGGTGTTCCGTGAAATGATCGCCCATTCTGCATTTGGTCGCACCGATGTATAAGAGTTCACATCTTAATAATGGATACAGTAGATGAGGTTGGAGGAGGTGCAAGTGAACCTCGGTCTAACCTGAAAGGGCTGTCGAGGTCCCTGGACAGAGTCAAGGAAGAAGGTATAGCGACAGGTGTTGCATCTTCTGCGGTTGCAGGGGAAGGTACCTGGGGAAGGCAATGGTTTGGGTGGGAAGGGATGAGTCAACAGGGAGTTGCGGAGGGAACGGTCTCTCCGGTAGATGGAAAGGCGTGGAGATGGGAACAGGTGTCTTGTGTTGGGATCCCGTTGGAGGTGGCGAAAATGTCAGAGGGTTATGTGTTGTATGTGACAACAGATGGGGTGGAAGGTGAGGACTAGGAGGACTCTGTCTCTGTTGTGACAAGGGGCAGAGGGAGCAAGGGAGGAGCTGTGGGATACAGAAGAGACACGTGTGAGGGCCATAAATGATGGAAGAGGGTGAGGACATCTTGGATATCCTGGGATGAAACACACATCATCTTGGGCACAGATGCAGCATAGACGAAGGAATTTGGGAGTAGGGGATAGAATCTTTGCAGGAAGCAAGGTGGGAAGAAGTCGAGATAGCTATGGGAGTCAGTAGGTTTGTTATAGATGTCAGATAATAGTCTATCTCCTGTGATGGAGACTGTGTGATCAAGAAAAGGGAGGGAAGTGTCGGAGATGGTCCAAGTGAATTTGAGTGCTGGATGGGAATTTGTGGTGAAGTTAATGAAGTCAGTGAGTTGTGCATGGGTGCAGGAGGAAAAACCACTGCAGTCTTCAATGTGACGGAGATAGAGTTCGGGAATAGGGCCAGTATTCGCCTGGAACAGGGATTGTTCAACGTACCCTGCAAAGAGCAGGCAGAGCTGGGGCACATGTGAGTGCCCATAGCTACGCCTTTGATTTGGAGGAAGTGGGAAGAATCGAAGGAGAAGTTAAGTTAAGGGTGAGGATCAGCTCTGCTTGGCGGAGTAGATGTTAGTCGAGGGAAATTGGCTGGTTCTGCGGTCAAGGAAGAAACAGAGGGCTTAAAGTCCTTCCTGGTGTGGGAAGTAAGTAGATCCTACAAAGCTGTGGGTCTTTGGAATGCTCCTGGACAAAACCCATGCAGGTCACGGGAAGAACATACAAACTCCATACAGACTGTACTGCGAGTAAGAATTCATTTGTTCTATCGGGGCTATATGACAATAAAACAATCTTGACTCTTGATTCTAGACAGTGGTCAAGTTCGATCGCAGGACTCTGGCACTATAAGGCAGCATCTCTACCGCTGCATCACCGTGCCACCCAGGTTATGGGTAGGGAAGCCGCTGGCTTCTCCATCTGACCCCAGCATGGAAAATATTTGAAGTACCCACTCGGCCTTTTGAAGCTTTACGCTAAACATTGGCCCATTCTCATCCTGATGGGAGACAATGGTGGTTCGGGCCTCGGTTATCCAAATATCAGTGTCAATTAGAACATAGAACATAGAACATAGAAGAGTACAGCACAGGAACAGCCCCTTCCACCCACAATATACGTGCTGAACATGATGCCAAATTAAAATAATCTTCTCTGCCTGCACGTGGTTGAGATCCCTCCATTCCCTGCATATCCACGTGCCTATCTAAAAGCCTCTTAAATGTCCGTATCATATCTGCCTCCACCATCAGGTATGGCAACATTTTCCAGGCATCCACCACTAACCACTGTGTAAAGAAAAAAGCCCTCCACATCTCTCTTCAACTTTGCTCATTGGACCTTAAAGCTATGTTCTCTTGGGATTAAAATATCCTATTTACCATATCTATGCCTCTCATAATTTTATATACTTCTATCAAGTCTTCCCTCAAACTCTGGCATTCAAAAGTGTGTCCAATATAATAAAATTCCTTTATGCATAAATAAGCTGGAAAGGGTGCAGAGATTTATGAGGATGGTGACAGGAGTTGAGGGCCTGAGCTACAGCGAGAGGTTGGCCAGGACTTTATTCCTTGGAGCGCAGAAGGATGAGGGGGTGATCTTATAGATGTGTATAAGATCATGAAAGGAATAGATAGGATGATATGCAGTCTTTTACAGAGTAGGGGAATCAAGAACCAGAGGACATAGGTTTAAGATGAGAGGGGAAAGATTTAATAGGATCTTGAGTAGCAACTTTCCAGGGGCGTCGAACGATTGGCAGCCCCGCCAACAGTCTGTTTGATTTTTTGTCTTTTTTTTTTTTTTTAGTTTGTTTTATAAGTTTGTGCAATATTCTCTTGTTTGGTTTAAGCGGGGGGAGGGGGGGTGGGGAGATACTTTTTTTTCAGTTTCTTACCTCACCGGAGACGCGATGTTTCCAGGTCTTGTCTGCGGTCGCTTTGCGGCCTATCATCGATGGAGCTGGAGACCTCCTCAAACTGACCTTGGGCCCCACCGCAGGGCAAGGACTTAATATCAGAGCCGATCCCTTGCCTTGGATCAATCCAACCGCAGCCTGCGGACTTGACATCAAGAGCTCGCAGTCTCCGGAGAGGCTGGTCGGGAGCTCCCACGAATGCAGAGGCTCGACCAGCCCCGACGCAGGGTTCGATCGCCCAGACAAACCCCTGCGGGTTAGGAATTAGTTCAGAGATACAGGCCCTTCGGCCCACCAAAACGACCAATGATCACCCATACACCAAATCTATCCTACACACTAGAGACAATTTACAAAAGCCAATTAAACTACAAACCTGCATGTCTTTGGGATGTGGGCAAAACCCGAGTAGCTGGAGAAAACCCACGGGGTCACAGGGAGAACGTAAAACTCCGTAAGGAACTGTAAGCAACTCTACTGCTGTGCCACTATGCCGCCCTAATTGTGAAGAGAAAAAAAAGGTTGAAGTGGTTTAAGTGGTACATAATGTTCACGTTTAGTGTCTCGTCAGGGGAGTGGAGTTTGCAGCAGTTACAGGGCCTGATTGAGGCCATGATATGAAAGAACGATACACTAGATGCTGGAAATCAGAAATTCAAGAGGGAATACTGGATAAGCTAAGCAGGTCAAATAACGTTTGTTAAAAGGGAGAGAAGTGATTTCTGATATTAGATTATTGACCTGAAACATTAATTTTCATTCTGTCTTAGTAGATGCTGCCTGCCCTGCTCAGTGAACCGAGTATTTTCAGCTTTATATCAGATTGGCCAGCAGTTTTTCCTGTCAGATGCTTAATTTAATGCACTTCTTCTTCAAAAGCTCTTTCAACCTTAAGAAAGCATGGATTTCTGCCACAGAGAATGCCCCGAACTTTAGTTTAGTTTAGTTTAGAGATATAGCATGGAAACAGGCCCTATAGCCCACTGGTTCTACGCTGATCAGCGATCCCTGAATATTAACACTATCCTACATACACTAGGGACAATTTACAAGCCAATTAACCTACAAACCTGCATGTCTTTGGAGTGTGGGAGGAAAATGAAGGTCTCAGAGAAAACCCACACGGTCATGAGGAGAACGTACAAATTCCGTACAGACAGTCGGGATCAAACCCGGGTCTCTAGAACTGAAAATGCTGCAAGGCAGCATCTTTACCCCTGTTGCCATCGTGCTGCCCTCTGCATAGTGTGTAGGAAGGAAGTGCAGATGCTCATTTATATCAAATGCAGACACAAAATACTGGAGCATCTCAACGGTTCAGGCAGCATCTCTGTAGAAAAATAATAGGCGACGTTTCAGTCTGAAGAAGGGTTTCGGTCCGAAATGTCACCTATTCCTTTTCTGCAGAGAAGCTGCCTGACTCGCTGAGTTACTCCAGCATTTGTGCCTATCTTCACCCTTCACTCTGTGGCAAAGCAGCATCTGCTTTGACTGTAGGTGTCCAACATAAGAGGGGCAGACCCTGCTGTATCTGTGGCTCCTGAATGTGCACTTGCTGTGTTCATGCATTGTCTGAAGAAAGGTCTCGACCTGAAACATCACCCATTCTTTCTCTTGAGAGATGCTGCCTGTCCCACTGAATTACTCCTGCTGTTTGTGTCGTACTTCCTGAACTTCGATTCTCCACGCATATAATAATAATAATAATGGATGGGATTTATATAGCGCCTTTCTAATACTCAAGGCGCTTTACATCGCATTATTCATTCACTCCTCAGTCACACTCGGTGGTGGTAAGCTGCTTCTGTAGCCACAGCTGCCCTGGGGCAGACTGACGGAAACGTGGCTGCCAATCTGCGCCTACAGCCCCTCCGACCACCACCAATCACTCACACACATTCACACACATTCACACACAGGCAAAGGTGGGTGAAGTGTCTTGCCCAAGGACACAACGACAGTATGCACTCCAAGCGGGATTCGAACCGGCTACCTTCCGGTCGCCAGCCGAACACTTAGCCCATTGTGCCATCTGTCGTGATAGGTTCTCTTTTATTTCTTTGAAAATGTTGTTTAAACAGAGTGCATCACAGGGCAGCATCTCTGCTGTAGTCCACACCGACATCCAGTCGTACTCCCATCAGACGATTAAATGCTGCAACTTTTTGTCCCTTACTTCGGTCATGATTTGGAGTGGCACGGTGGCGCAGCGGTAGAGTTGCTGCCTTACAACACCAGAGACCAGAGTTTAATCCTGACTACAGGTGCTGTCTGTATGGAGTATGTACGTTCTCCCTGTGACTGCCGGGTACTCCGGTTTCCTCCCACTCTCCAAAGACATTCAGGTTTGTGGGTTAATTGAGTTTGATAAAATTGTAACTTGTCCCTAGTGTGTAGGATAGTGCTAGTGTGCGAGGTGATCGCTGGTGACATGGACTTGGTGGGCTGAAACGTAGCTCCATACATCTAAAGTAAAATTAAAATAAATCTCACGATCCAGGCATGCATGGAGCAATATGTCCTTGGAGTATTGAAGGGCGTCTCCAAGTGGGTCACCATTGTTACACAATCACCCAAGAGCAAATCTCTGATCAGCTCAGTATGATTGTGTTTGTCCTGATTTCGTTGGTTTTGGAGAAGTGCTCCATCTGACCTTGCCAGGGGGTGTATATATCACTTTAGTAGACTGTAGATGACTCTGATGCTGGAATATTGAACCAAAAAAAACCTCTTCTGGAGAACCAAATGGGTCAGGCAGCACCTGTGGCGTGAAATGGGCAGAGAACATTTTGGATTGGGACCCTTCTTTAGACTAAAGGAGGTTTAGAGAGATACAGCTTGGAAACAGACCTTCTGCTCACCGAGTCTGTGCTAAACCAGCAATCACCCGTTCACTCATTCTATCCAACACACTACGGACAACTTCAAGAAGCTGATTAACCTGCAAATCTTTGGAGTGTGGGAGGAAACCGGATCAACTGGAGAAAACCCACGCAGTCACACGGAGAACATACAAACCACATACAGACGGCACCCACAGTCAGGGTCAAACCCAGGTCTCTGATGCTGTGAAGCAGCAACTCTACCGCAGTGCCGTGGAAGTTGGATCATGGACACAATCTCACTTGAGTAAGTGGTGTATGGAGAGGCTGAATAGTGCCTTTCATATAGAAATGGAAGAACTTGCTTATACTGAGCAACTTTATAGGATAGTCAACTTTATGCAGCAGATAGAATCAAACCCTCTCTGCACAAAATTTCAGAGGCATTAGTGACATCCAAATAGGCAATGGACAGTAGCTTGCTCAGGTCTATGTCCTTCTCCTTCAGCTGTCTCAAGATGGAGACCATGTCTATAGTCAACCACTATGCTTCGAATGCTACACTACGACTTAAGGTGAACTCTCCCCTCAAAGAGTCAACTGAGGTCAACATATCCAGAGATACATCCTCCTTGCACCCAGCAGATGAAGTCATAAAGTCAGAGTTGTACTGCAAACTAATCAACCCGATCTCAACTATTGAGTACTATTTACACTAGACTTATGGTAATACTATTTTATTGTCCCCTCGTTTCTCTCAATTACCCCGCATCGTAGGTTTACAAGGTTAATTCCCGGGATGGCGGGACTGTCATATGCTGAGTGAATGGAGCAGCTGGGCTTGTACACTCTGGAGTTTAGAAGGATGAGAGGGTATTTCATTGAAACATATAAGTTTGTTAAGTGTTTGGACACACTAGAGGCAGGAAACATGTTCCCGATGTTGGGGGAGTCCAGAACCAGATGCCACAGTTTAAGAATAAGGAGTAAGCCATTTAGAAATGAGACGAGGAAACACTTTTTCTCACAGAGAGTTGTGAGTCTGTGGAATTCTCTGCCTCAGAGGGCGGTGGAGGCAGGTTCTCCGGATGCTTTAAAGAGAGAGCGAGATAGGGCTCTTAAAAAAAGCGGAATCAGGCGATATGGGGAGAAGGCATGAACGGGGTACTGATTGGGGATGATCAGCCATGATCACATTGAATGGCGGTGCTGGCTCGCAGGGCCGAATGGCCTACTCCTGCACCTATTGTCTATTGTCTATTGTCACCCGGAGAAAACCCATGTGGTCACATGGAGAATGTACAAGCTCCTTACAGTTCTATCAATTTGCTACAGACCACAGTGGTCAATTAATCCACAAAATCACAGGTCGTTTGGATGTGGACGGAAACTGTAGCTCCTGTTGGAGCTCCACAATCACTGGGAAAACATGCACCGTGCAGACAGACAGAGGCCGAGGTCAGGATTGAACCCAGTCTGCAGCAGCAATTAGGCGGCCGGTCTATCAGCTGTGTCCTGCATGGATGTTGCAAGTTGGAGGTTGCAGTGAGATCATGTTGTTTGCTTCTAAACTCTAGAGAACAATTTATTCCAGCCGATCTCTCCTCATACAGCAAACCTGCCATGACAGGAATCAGCCTAGTTGGTTCAGGCTACATTGCCTCTACGGATACAATATAATTGTTGCAAGGGTCAAGAAGCTAAGCCTGTAACCAGTGCAGTCTGAGTAAGTGACTGGTCATTGCAGTCAGTCCGTTTACCTTTGTGCCTTCTCCATGTGACAATAAAGGAGGGCCTCGTGTCCTTTAGGAGTGCACCTGTCATCCAGTACAGAAGGGGGAGCCCTTGGGAGTGCTCTGGGAGAGATGCATTCATGCATCTGACGGCTTCTGGTGGAACGTCCTCCTTCCCACGAGATTTGCCATTTTATGGGTCATCAAAGGGCTTTGCTGTGCTCCTCGATTGTTGATGTAATGTGAAGTTCCCCCAGGGGCAAGAGACAGAGATATCTTAGTTCAGAGACAGGAATATCTTAGTTCAGAGATACAACATCGAAACGGCCCTTCGGCCCACCGAGTCCACACTGACCGGCGATCCCCGCACATTAACACTATCCCACACACACGAGGGACAATATACATTTATACAAAGCCAATTAACCTACAAACTTGTTCATGCTTGGAGAGTGGGAGGAAACAGAGATCTCAGAGAAATTCCACGCAGGTCACAGGGCGAACGTACAAACTCCGTACAGACAGCACCCATGGTCGGGATCGAACCCGGATCTCTGGCGCTGTAAGGCAGCTCTGAGTAATGTCCCATCCACTGCTCCTTAGGCTTTGTCTGGTTGTTTATGTTTTCCCTGTTGAGGACTGACTGGCTTGTTCTGACTTGGCCCCAGTACATTTATTATTCACACTGAAGAAAAGTAATAAGTGACGTTTCAGGATGAGATCCTTCTTTGGACTGAAGAAGGTCCAAAGAAGGGTTCCAACCCGAAATGTCACCTGCTCCTTTTCTCCAGAGATGATGCCTGACCTGCTGAGATACTCCAGAATTTTGTGTCTATCTTCAGTGTAAACCAGCATCTGCAGTTCCTTCCTACACATTTATGATCCAATCACATTTGCCTCTGACTTTGTCTGTACTTTCAGGTTAGTTTATTTTAGTTTCAAGGTACAGCACGGAAACAGGCCCTTCGGCCCACCAAGTCCATGATGATCGGCGATCCCCATACACTCACACTATCCTACACATAAGAGCTAATTTACAATTATTACTGAAGCCAATTAACCTACAAACCTGCATGTCTTTGGAGTGGAGGAAACTGGAGCTTCTGGATAGAACCCACGTGGTCACGAAGAGAACGTACAAACACCGCACAGACAGCATCTGTAGTCAGGATCGAACCCGGGTCTCTGGTGCCGTAAGGCAGCAACTCTACCGCTGCACCACTGACCCAGGGACGTCTGGATATTTTCACTTGCTTACAGCCAATAATCATTGACAGAGAAAAAAATACAACGTTGTGGAGGAGCTCAATGGACCAGGTAGCATCAGTGGAGGGAATTACCTCCATAGACACTGCCTGACTGATGAATCCCTCCAGCACGTTGTGTTTAACTCAAGAATCCAGAAACTGCACTGACTTGTGACTTCATTTATTGGCAGTATCGTGCTATATGTTAAACTGTGTTTCTGGCTACTGTCACTATCGTTTGGCCAGGGGTTACCTTTCAACTGTTATGGGCAGTGTGCTTTGGAATGATGACTGGGATAATCTCACTTAATTAAGCCTTAAACCAGTCATTTTTCTTGCCTCGTTGTTTTTCCAAAAACTGATGGGACTACACTGTGAATGGCATTCCTTAATTATTCCAATTTCTCCTGAATATTCATAGTCACAAAGTCACACAGCAAGGATAAAGGCCCTTCAGCCCAATTTGCCCACGCCGGCGAACATGTCCAATCTACACTAGTCCCACTTGCCTGCATTGGCCCATATCTCTTCAAAACCCGTTCTCTCCATATACCTGTCTAAATGTTTCTTAAACGTTGCGATTGTACCTGCCTCAACTACCTCTTCTGGCAGCTCATGCCTAGCTCGTTTCTCTAGCATTCTCTTTTACTTCAAATTTCCTGGATTAGAAACATAAAGCCCTAGAAAAATAGGTGCAGGAGTAGGCCATTCAGCCCTTCGAGCCAGCCCTGCTGATCATGGCTGATCATCTAAAATAGTAAGATTAAACGAGAACTTACCAGTTTGAAGTTTGATCTGTATTTTATGAGGAGTTACGATGAGGGATTACGTGAAGAACCCGCTCAGCACGCATGCGCGGCATACTTCAAAGCAGCGGTGTGGAATCACAGAAAGACACAGTTATTGAAGTAAACATAGTAAAGACAAGGAGACATCAGTTTATCAGTTTGACCCATATTATTGAGGGTGGGAGCGGAGGGCACGCAATCCCTCATCGTAACTCCTCATAAAATACAGATCAAACTTCAAACTGGTAAGTTCTCGTTAAATCTTATCATTTTACTTCGGAGTCACGTGAGTGATTCCGTGAAGACTTCAAAGCTCTGTGATTTCAAACCGTGTAACAGGTATTATTTCACGCACTGCCGAAGTCCTTGAGGGAGGAAGTGTGTTATCGTAACCAACCAATGAATCTGTTTGTAGTAAAACACAATGGTATTTTTTAACAATAACAATAAAGAAATTAAATTGCTCCCCTGGGCTTAAATTAAATATTTGCAGTCTGTAAAATCTTTTCTGCAAATAAAACAGGTGTTGCCAACGCCTTATTATAGAATTTCTGAACGGTCTTTCCCCCCACCATCCTGCTGTAGCCAGGATGTGGTCTATAAGCACGTCCATTCTTTTAGCCGTCGACGTGGATGCTGCCCTGGTGGAATAAAATTTGTACATGTTAGTGTTTATCCCAGCAGTTTTTAGCACCTGCTTGAGCCATCTCGCAATGGGTTGGCTCGTCACCCGACCATAAGGTTTTTTATGACTGACCCACAAGGCTTTTCATCTCCCTCGAATATTTTGGTTGTGTCTATGTAGGATAGTAGGTTGGTCATGGCACATAACTGTGGTTCTGGCGGGTAAGCCCGGAATTCCACGACTGGATTAGGTGTTCCTGGTCTGCTCTGTTTGATCAGTCTCTGGATAACGACAGAGATCTGGTCTGGAGCTGTGAGCATGCTGTCCAGTCGCAATAGGTGTAGTGACTGGACCCTCTGTGCAGATACAAGTGCCATCAACATGAGTGTTTTTGAGCGTAGATTGTTCCAGGTTGAGGGATCTGGCTGGTGGCCATCCCCTGAGGTATGTCAGGACCACACTGACATCCCATGTATGGGTGTACCTTGGTCTAGGGGGTTAGAGTTGTAAATACCCTTCATTAGTTTGACCACCAGCGGTTGTGACCCCATGGCCTGTTGTCCTGGAGCTGGTTTTAAACAGACAGGCAGGGCACTTCTAGCTGTGTTGATGGCTCTGTAGCTGCGTCCTTCATCGTGGTGAAGGTTCGCCAGGAATTCCAGTATGTTGGTAACTGTAGTGGTTGAGTAGGTGGTCCCTGTATCCAAGCAGTACTTCTCCCATTTTTTGATGCTGGACAAGTGCTGTTTTTTAGTGGATGTTCGGAGGGATGCTGACATGGTGTCGACGGTTTGTTATGATAATCCCAGTCCCAGAAGTGGTTTGTGCAGAATCTGCAACCCAGGAGTTTGATTTTTTCATGGCACGGGTGGCTTGCGCCCGACACTGGGTGTTAATAACTCTGGGTCACTGGGGAATACCATCGGAGCTTCAACAACCATGTCATGGAGTATTGGGTACCATGGCTGTGTAGGCCAGTCGGGTACTATCAAAATACCTGAAGCAGAGTCCATTTGTATTGTGCGTAGTCCCCGACTGATGAGGCAGAAGGGAGGAAATGCATAGAAGAAGAATTTCCCCAATCCAGCGCGAACGCATCTATCGCTGCTGCCTCAGGGTCTGGTTCCCAAGCGACATACATAGGTACCTGGTGATTTAGCCTTGATGCAAATAAATCGATATCTGGCATGCCATATTGCTTGATAACTTTTGCGAATTTATTTTTTTGGGTTTTAACATCCATTCGATGTTGTCATTAAATTTACGTGACCTGGTGTCTGCCACTGTATTTAGCTTACCTGGCAGGTAAGTTGCTGATAGCCAAATATGTCTTTGGACACACCATTGCCAAATTGTGTTGACCAACTTGTCGCATGATACCGATTTTGTGCCGCCCATATGGTTAATGTAGGCCTCCACCGTAGTATTATCTATTTGTAACCGTACATGCAAGTGATGCATATTTATGCATATGCTTTTAAACCAAAAAAGTCACCCAACATCTCTAGATAATTACGAGATAATTAATGCCCAGTGTAAGTGGTAACGATGACTCTGGGTTAGTCCATCTACTACTTGTGCTGGATATAGAGTTAGTTGCTCCCCAGCCTTGAGCACTGGCATCTGTTTGGATAACTGACGTAGGGTTAGTGATGATAATAGGCTGAAACTATGCCAAACGTTCTCTTGGCAATGTTAAAGTCACGTAGACTGAATTAATTGTGAAGCCCAAGTAGTCCATGATGGTGGATGGCTTCAACTTACATTTATCTGGATGTAAGACAATCCCAGGGTTTCGAATAACTGTTTGGTAGCTGATACAGCTAACATAGTCAATTCCATGGTCTTGCCTACCATTTAAGATATCATCAAGATATGCCATGACAATATGTTTTTGTCTTCTGAATATTGTCAGAGCTGGTTTTAGTGTCTTGGTGAACAATCTTGGGCTGATGTGAACCCATTGGGTAACGCTTTAAACTGCTATTGCTGCCCCATCCAGGTAATTTTCAGGTATCTGCGATGATCCTTGTGAATGGTACTAAATAGTAAACATCTTTAAGATGAATGCTTGCCATGAAGTATCCTTTGGAATTTAGTTGTTTGGCAGTAACAACCGGTTCCATTTTGAAATGTATGTACTTAACAAACATATTTAGTGAAGTTAAGTCAATGATGATGCGACGTCCACCATCTTTTTTGGGTTTAGTGAATATATTTGATACGAATTGCAAGGGTTCAGGTTTTCCCATGATACCCTTTGTAATTAGTCTCACCAGTTCAGCTTGTCCCTCTCGTTTCTTTAACGGAGAGGGGAAAATACGCTCTGGGGTGAATGTTGACCTGGTGGCAATTTTTCTAGTATGAATGTATTTGTATTCACTAATGCCATTGAGTATATACTGATTACTCGTGATAGACTCCCATGTGTTAGTATTACTCTATATACTGGTAGGAACCAGACCCACCTACCTCCATGGTTATGGGTATTCTTCTGTTTCCTGCAGGTCCAACGAGTGTTGCACGTCGTCTGACGTGGCGGTGACGTTGGGGGGTGGCACATTTTCCATGGGATCCGCTCTGGGCCCTGATCTAAAGAAGGCTTTCGGTGATAGAATGCGGACCCCGAGCTTTCATCAGTCTCATATGGTAGACGTTGACTGATGGACGCGATGGGGTGCTGCTACGTAGGAATTACTGTTTTTGGTTTGCTCGTCCCTGCCCTGCCCTCATGAGCCGAAAGTTTTGTAAAACCTCTTTCTTGTCCTTCATATGCTTTGTGAGGTTTTTGCCAAAGAGCAGTGGGTCTGACTCAGTGGCTGGGGTATGCACAACCCCGCAAATGTAGGATTTTTATGCCAGGTCTTATGACTTGTTTACGAAGGTTGTGGTCATCTCCGTATTTGTCCACGGAATGAGGAAAACGATGTGATGGCTGACGTCAGGTCTTTAACGGCCTCCTGCACGCGGGGTTGCCACGTAGCTGTCCACCACACCTAGCAGCTCTTCCTGTTCCTGCACCCCTTGCATACTCCCGAGATCTTCAGCCATTGCCCCTGCTCTTGACCAGCCCAGTCCTGGTCACCAAAGCTATCCTCTGGAAAGGAGGAAGCAATGGACAGTGCACAAGGCACTGTGGAGGGAGTGCCTGACCTCCCTCTGCGAGAGCGCCCCTCCTGGGGTGCACCTCGCTGGAGCTCCTGCTCCAAGAGCCGCTCCATGCGACTCAGGCGGCTGTCTCTCCCCCGCCTGGGTGGAGAGACGTCCCCGTCCGACAAGTCGGAGCCACCGGCCGGATGCCTCTTCCGTGGCTTTCTTCCAGCCCGCTGCTCAGGCGCTAGCGGGCTGGGCTCGGCACGGTGTCGGGGTAGCGGACCGCCCGGTAAGCGTTCCTACCGCCTTGTTGCTACCCCCCCCCCCAGATGGAACGCTCCTCCGTGGAGTCGAGCGTGGGACAGGTCTGTCTGGGGCGGGTGGAGAGACGTCCCGTCCGACAAGTCGGAGCCACCGGCCGGACGCCTCTTCCGTGGCGTTACTTCCAGCCCGCTGCTCAGGCGCTAGCAGGCTGGCTCGGCACGGTGTCGGGATAGCGGAGCGCAGGATAAGCGGTCCTACCGCCTTGTTGCTGCCCCCCCCCCAGATGGAACGCTCCTCCGTGGAATCGAGCGGGGGACAGGTTTGTTCTAGAGCCTTTCTTCTCTGCCGGAAAGCAGAAGGCTCCCTGTGAAAGAAACCCCCAACCTCAGCTTACCTGACGGTCCGTTCTTTCACCTCCGTAGCGGGAGCGCCTGACTCCCGCTGCGCCGCTGTTGCTCTGCTGAACGTAATGCCGCGCATGCGTGCTGAGCGGGTTCTTCACGGAATCACTCGCGTGACTCCGAAGTAGAATCAGTACCCCTTTCCTGCTTTTTCCCCATATCCCTTGATTCCTTTAGCCCTGAGATAAATCTAACTCTCTCTTGAAAACATCAACATCAGCTCTCTTGAAAACAGCATTAGCACAGACAAAGCATAAAGTAGAAGAGGGAAAGCAGAGATTGTGGGCAAAAATGTGAAGGTTTCTCGGTGAAGCTTTAATATAAATACGAGGTCATCGACTGCAGATGGACCAAGTATGATTGTCACATTCTGGGAAGATTCAAAGAAGTTAAGATGTTTGGAACTCAAAGTAGAGCACACGGAGTCACAGCGGTAGAGTTGCTGCCTTACAGCAACAGAGACCCGTGTTTGATCCTGACTATGGGTGCTTGTCTGTACGGAGTTTGTACGTTCTCTCCGTGACTTGTGTGGGTTTTCCCCGGGGGCTCCAGTTTCCTTCCATTCTCCAAAGACGTACAGGTTTGTAGGTTAATTGATTTAGTATAAATTGTAAATTGTCCCTAGTGTGCAGAATAGTGCAAGTGTGCAGGGATCGCTGGTCGGTGCAGACTCGGTGGGCGGAAGGGCCTGTTTTTGCGCTGTATCTCTAAACTAAACTAAAATAAATATTACGAATATAGGAGAAAATGTCAATGCAGGAACAAAAGCAATCAATCAGACTGCCTGAGTGAATCATAAAATGAATAGTTTAATAATGCTGCCTGAGCCGCTGAGTTACTCCAGTACTTTGTGTCTTTTTTTTGGTTAACCAGCATCTGCAGTTCCTTGTGTCTACAGTTTAATAAGAGAAAACAAGTGCTGTCCCACCATGATCACTACAACATGTGGTGCCTATTTACATTAATCCCATTTACCAGCATTAGGTACATAGCCTTCTATGCCTTGGCAATTCAAATTAATTAAACCTCGATCTAGCAGAAGGAAAGACTTCCTCCTTTCCACTACGGCAGGGCCTGGAGATAACTAAGGAATATGGAGAGGGGACATAAGGAACAGTAGATGCTGGAATCATGAACAAAACACGAAGTGCTGGAGGAACTCAGTGGAGCAGGCAGCATCTGTAGAGGGAATGGACAGGTGGCGTTTTGGGTGCGGGATCTTTCCTCAGTCAAAATCACCCTGCTAGTGATAATAGAAACTTTTATAAATGGATCAGAAAGAGTTCTGGTATTTGCTAACATCAGCGGGCCCTGTCACGTAGGTGAGCACATATCGACTGACATTTAATTCCTCACATCAGACAAAAGATACATTTTACAATGAGCTTGAAGCCACCATCAGACAGTTCTCCCTACACATGAATAGTTCGATCAACTTGATGATTGTAATACAAGATTGGGTATTGACAGTTGGTCAAATGGCATGGTTCACTGAGGCAGCAGGAAAATACCTGAATATCTGCAAACTTTCCAGCTTTTCAATTCTATTAATCTTGACTGACAATGTTTACAAATCAGCAAAGAAAGCAAAGGGACTTTCTTTGTCTTGACCACAAGGATAAAGAAAAGATTATAAATAGATGCTGAGGATTTTTCACTAAAATATTTTCTTAAAATTGAACTCTGCAAAAGAGGGAAGAAATGTGTACACAAATGGATATCCTATGTGATTCAACATTGTGCAGCATGGTGGCGCAGCGGTAGGAGCTGCTGCCTTACAGTGCCAGAGACCCGGGTTCGATCCTGACTACTGATTACGCTGTCTGTACGGAGTTTGTACGTTTTCCCTGTGACCTGCGTGAGTTTTCTCCGGGCACTCCGGTCCCCCCCCACACTACAAAGATGTACAGGTTAGTAGGTTAATTGGCTACGGTAACATTGTAAATCATCCCTAGTGTGTAGGAAGGATAGTGCTAGTGTATGGGGATTGCTGGTTGATGACCTAGTGGGACAAAAGGCCTGTTTCCGTGATGTATCTCTAAACTAAACTAAACACGTAATTCTACATGTCTAGGTTGTAACCATTGTTTCTATGTTTCTGTTCCCTTCAGCAGGGGTTGGTGATAATTCCACAAGGCCCATTTTTTGGTTTCAAAAGGTCTTAAGGAATAGGAGTAAAATTAGCCTGTTCGGCCCATTAAGTCTACTTCGCCATTCAATCATGGCTAATCTATCCCTCCCTCTTAACCCCATTCTCCTGCCTTCTCCGCATAACCTCTGACCCCCGTATTAATCCAAAATCTATCTGCCTTAAATGTACGCACTAACTTGGCCTCTACAGCCTTCTGTGGCATAGAATTCCACAGATTCACCACCATCTGACTAAAGAAATTCCTCCTCACCTCCTTCCTCAAAGAACGCCCTTTAATTCTGAGTCTAGTCCCAGACTCTCCCACTGGTGGAAACATCCTCTCCACATTCACTCTATCCAAGCCTTTCATTATTCTGTACGATTCAATGAGGTCCCCCTCATTCTTCTAAGCTCCAGCGAGTATAGGCTCAGTGCCGACAAACGCTCATCATAAATTAACCTACTAATTACTGGGATCATTCTTCTAAACCTCCTCTGACATCTGTTCTATGTATTTGCTGTGTTGCCACATTTTCTCTTTGAATCTCTCTCTCTTTTTTTTAATTTATTTTTTATTCCAAGACTTTATTCGACACAACAAATGATACAACAGATCAAAGTCATAAACAAAAAAATAAATTACACTATATCAAGTGTCATTATAATACAACATTACAATCATTGTTCACAATACTCTCAACCCCACGCGGTGACCAGCGCCCACGGAAGACCTCCAAAGTCCCCGTGGACACGGCGTGTTCCCTCTCCAGGGACACACGTGCATGGACCTAGGCCCGAAAGAGGGGCAGGCAGCCGACTCTAGCCTGACCATCAACCACCTGCTGCCTGGACCCGCGAATGGCCATCTTGGCCAGGCCCAGGAGCAAACCGACAGGTATGTCCCACCCCCCCACTTGGCTCTCCCCACACCCTGCCTTGTGTCCAAACACAAGAATCGTAGGACAAAAATGCAACCAGAACTTTAGGAACAACCCCTTCAGATATTGGTACAGGGGCAGTAGCCTCTCACACTCCATATATGCGTGGAACACGGTCTCTTCCTCTCCACAGAAAATACAAGCAGCGGACGAGCCCGTGAACCGACTCAAAAGTTAGTTACATGCCAGCGCTCTGTGCAGCACTCTCCACCCCAGGTCCGAAATGTAAAGGGGGACAACTCCCTTGTAGAGGGACCCCCACTGGGGACCTTCCCCGCCTTCAGATGGTAACACCGTCCGCCATGGTGTGTCGGGTCGGGAAACGAAGGCAAGGAGGTGCAGAATGTGCAGGAACATTCTATACAGTGAGCGTCTCTTCGCATCACGAAATGGCATGCTAGTCATCTCAGAAAGGCGGCTCAGGTTATGTGGAACCGGTGCCCGAGAAATATCCCGGAGCCGAGGCCCGATGAGCAGATCTGACGGAGCGGGTAAAAGCTCATTCAGAACCACTCTAGGCGCGCGCCTCTCCTCGACACCCGCCATGATTGGGTGAGGACCGGCCACTCCCAGCAGCCGCAACATCCCCCTCCCTTCGTGGAGCAACACGCTGACTGAAAACAACCAGATTCCTTACTCTTAACACATCCCGGTAGAAAACATGCAAGCCCCTTAGGGCGGGTCGACTGATGCCCACCACCGGAAGACAGAGGAGCCATGACAGAGGAGCCATCATCTGCTAGCAGCTCCACGAGCTGTTTGCGGGCTCCCCGCCCTTTCTCCAGAGAGAAAAAGAAAGGCGAAGCTCGATCCAGATCGTGCAGCATCTGGACCCGCGCCCTCACATAAGCGCCTCGGGACCGCTCAAGTTGCAGGTTCCTCAAGGCTTCCTTCTTCTCATGAAACACACCCCATTCGCAAGAGTCACCTCCAACCTGACCCAGGCGAGACTCTGCGTCCATCAGCTCCCTCTCAAGCTTCTCAACCGCTGAGTCCCGCCGCCCGGTCGACCTCCACGTGTAATCCTTACAAAAAATACGGATGTGAGCTTTCCCCACATCCCACCACTGCCTTAGGGAAGAGAAGCTCGTCTGCCTCTCTCTCCACCTCACCCAAAACCGACTGAATGACTCCCGGAAACACCGATCCTCCAGCAGCCGGTTGTTAAAGTGCCAATACGCAGACCCGGCCCGAGCGCGTGCTGGATTAAAATCCGCACGCACCAGACAATGGTCCGAGCATGGCACCAGCTGCATTGAGGCCGCTGAGACACGGGAAACAAACGCTCGGGAGATATATATTCGATCAATGCGGGAACCACCGCCCTCAGACCTCCGCGAAAAAGCAGTGGAACCTGGGTTGAGGTCCCGCCACGCATCAACCAACTCAAAAGAATCAATCAACCCTCTCAGCTTCTTCGCTACAGCAGGGGCACACTGAGTACCAGAACGATCTCGCACCTCAAGTGTGCAGTTAAAGTCCCCCCCAAGGAAGACACTCTCTCCCCGATCAATAGTGCTCAACAGAGCAATCACCTCCTGAAGTAGGCCGGCCTGCATCGTGCCGTAGCTGGGGGCATACACGTTAATGAAATGCAACGGCATGCCGTCCAGGCTCACGGCCAGATGCAGCAAACGTCCTGGCACGATTTCTTGCACTTTTATAACATTGGGCAGGAAATTCTGAGCCAACAGAATGGCCACCCCACTCGAATTTGAGCTAAGATGACTCATATAGACCTCACCTTCCCACTCCAATCTCCAGGTGGGTTCATCACTGACAACAGTATGCGTCTCCTGCAGAAAACACACTGCAAATTTCCCCTCCCTAAGGACCGATAAAAGCTGGAATCTGCGAAAACTCGCTCTACTCCCGTTTAAGTTTAGGGTAGCTAACGTGAATGCACTGGTACATTAAATTGAAACCCTCACACTTCTCCTCCTGGGCTCTGTAGCCCTCTCTCTTTTTAGGAACTCCAAAAAGTCCCTAAGTTGGCACTGCTCAGAGCCAGGAAGATCACTATCCTTGGTGGCAAGGATAGCCTCGAGAGTTTTAACTAAGGCCGACAGATCAGCCCACCGTCTCTTAGCAGTGTCAATCTTTTTCTTGTTGGTACGGCTTGTTTTTAGAAACTCCCGCACCTCACAGATAACAATTGCATGAGACTCTTCCTTGGTTCCTGGGCTGTCGTCCAAGTTACTCGCACCTGACACAACACGCTCAGCATCACCAAGGTCATTTTCAGAAGTCAAAAGACCAGAGCTCTCTGGAATTTCGCTAACCCCTCCACACAAACTGGCCCCATCACTCTCTCCCTCCTCCGGCATGACACCACCCCCAGGATCAATGCCGGGGAAGGATCCCGAAACCCCTATCCGCATCACGCAGCCCACTGACTGGCTGGGCTCCTGCGTTCTGCCCTCACCCTCTACATCTGGGCCTGGGGAAGAGAAAACAAGAGGCAACCACAGGGTCTGTGGTAAACTGGCACCCCCAGAATCTGAACGAGGATCGCTGCCTGAAATAACTCCGACCTCCACAGCACCGAAAGCACCCCCTCCACTGGCAACACCCAGAGGCTCTCCACTAGTTTTTTTTCTCTCCCCTGCCAACTCAGCCGGCAGTACAATACACACCTCAGCACCTCCATTGGCTCTGATTGGTACACCATTCCCCCCGGCCCCCCTCCCTCGGGCTGACTCTGCTCATCCCCCGTCTCAGGGTCCACACTGCCAGGGGAGCTTACCCCACCCTCCTGCGTGCTAACACCCTCAGTAGGCCTCTGAAACGAGGGGACCTCCTCCGACCCAGAGGACACACCCCCAGGGGAGCCAAGATCAACACACGATGAGATACCTCCCTCGGAGGGCCCTTGAGACGAAAGGACATCCCCCTGCCCAGAGGACACAGCTCCAGAGGGGTCTACCCCATCACCTGACCTTGTGGTACCCTCGGGAGATCCCTGAAGTGGAGGCTCAACCTCCAACCCAGAAGACGTCATTTCCTGACCTCCAACCACATCGGTGGTGGAAGGTCTGGAAAAATGCACCCCCCTAACTTTGGACCCACGTCCTAGCTCTTCCTCGCCAGGACCAATCCTCCTTTTTGTCCCACTAGCATGCGGCGGTGTGGTGACCTCCATAAGGAGAGGGTCTTCCTCCTCCACACTACCCCCAGCCACTTTACCACCCGCACGTTTTACCTTCCCTACCCCCTTCAGAGCCACCTCAGCTCCTTGCTGGGCCACGGCAGTTTCACTCTGGACCTCACTGGAGCTGACAGGCCCCCCTTGGGTGACCTCCGCACTCGGCAGTTGCACACCCGCCTGCTTCTGACTCGCTTAGGTGATCTTTCACTGCTTATTCTTCTTCTTCTTCTGCTGCTCCCATTTCTCTCCACCCTCCCCCTGTGCCTCACCTTCAGCCACCCCCACAGGTTCAGGATGTAGGGGGCGGGGACTCTCGCTGCCCCGGGTCCCCATGGCGGAAACTGCAGATCCAGCCAGGTCAGCAATACCACCCCGCCCCACCGAGGCATGACGAGCAACCCCTGATGGGCCAGCAGTGCATTCCTGGGCCTCTGCGCTAGAAGTTCTGGCAGCGACCCCGTGATTAGGACATTCCCTACGGAGATGTCCATAACCACCGCATGCATGACACCGTGCCTTTCCCCAACTCCAACGCACGGTTCTAGGGAGACCCCTACACTCCACCTCGAAGCTCCCCTTATCGCCTTCCCCCACCCCCACCTTCACGAACACCCTCCTCTTGAAACTGAAGATCCCTTTTTCCTCCAGTTCCCCCCCGGGGTGCATAAGCCTAAAGCACTTAGACCGCACCTCCCCAATCTGAGACAGGTACGGAATGAGTGTCGCATCCGGAATACATGTAGGGCAACTCCGCAGGAGAACCGGTCTCACCCTGGACACCCATGGGTCCACCTGTATATGGACCCCCCCCCACTGAAATCCCCCTCTCCACCACTGTGGCCACATCCTCCCGGGTCTTCAATATCATCTCAACCTTTCCCCTCTCGAGCTCGGAAGAGACAATAGCCCCCCTCCCAAGAAGGACATTCATAGCCTTCGTAATTGCTCCCCTGGACATCTGGGGCCCAGTTTGAACCGAGATACCAAAACCGTCCCAGTCCAAGTCAACATGAGGCCCATATTCAGATGGCCTCACTTCCGCCGCTGATGTCACTGCTGCGTAGCTCCTCTCCTTCGGCCGAGCCCCCGCCATCGCCATCCGGGCAGAGGCACAAACCAGCTCCCGGCACCCCAGCAGCTCAGCTCCAATTAAATTCCCAGGGACAGTCACAGTCGAAGACAGTCTTCAGAAAGCAAAATCCTCCAGCTGAAGCAGGAAAGTCTCCAAGTTCATCCACAGCCGCGGAACACCTTACCCTGTTTTGCCAAACGCAAAAGCACCTTCTTCAAATTAAGCCAGGCAACCGCACTGTGCAAAATGACTTTAGGGCAGAGAAACAGTGCCAAAACACGACAAGGACACCGATAACTTCATACCCTCGATATCCAGGCACTCTTGGCAGTCCGCCAATGACAGCCACTCCCTCGACAATGTAGAGAAATCTCAGGGATTTTCACACTTGTCGAGGAATTTTTAAGGAAAGTTTCAACAGCCCAACAATAAGTTAAACTATGAAGCCCCTCTGCCCCTGTCCCTTCTCCATCGACAACATCTTTGAAAGGCTGC
>NC_045982.1:31891794-31934294 GCF_010909765.2 Amblyraja radiata
CGATAATCTCTCTCTCTCTCTCTCTCTCTCTCTCTCTCTCTCTCTCTCTCTCTCTCTCTCTCTCTCTCTCAAAAAGCTGGAGTAACTCAGCAGGACAGGCAACATCTCTGGAGGGAAGGAATGGTTGATGCTTCGGGTCAAGACCATTCTTCAGTCCTCACCCATTCACTCTCTCCAGAGATGCTGCCTGTCACGCTGAGTCACTCCAGCATTTTGTGTCTATCTTTTGTTATTATTATTAGTTGTTTTCACCAATAATAATTTGTTTGAATTCACACAAGATCAGGATGAAAATGGTGATTGAGTGCACATAGAACCAGAATGTTGTCAGGTCAATGACGTTTACATTCTTAGTTTAGTTTAGTTTAGAGATACAGAGTGGAAACAGTCCCTTTGGCCCATCGACTAGCGATCCCCGCACATTAGCACTACCCTACACAGACGAGGGCCAATTTAACATTTATACCAGGCCAATTGACCTACAAACCTTCACGTCATTGGACTGTGAGAGGAAACGGAAGATCTCGGAGAAAACTCACGCAGGTTATGGGGAGAACGTACAAACTCCGTACAGACAGCACCCGTAGTCAGGATTGAACCCGGGTTTCCGGCGCTGTGAGTGCTGTGAGGCAACAACCTACGGCTGTGCCACCGTGCCGCCTACTGTGTGTATTGGAGCTCCTCATATCCTGCAACTGAGTCATTTCGAAGCATTTCCCTCATTGGTATCAAATAATTTTAAGGGCATTTTTTTATGATGTTGTTAGTAAATTAATTGTAATTTGCGCATTGATAACCTCTGGAATTCCCTGAGAATAGCAATGTAACTGGAATACCAAATCAAACTTCTCACTTCCTACATTAGTTTGAGAGATTGAAGAGAGGTGTTTGCACATTCCAAAGGAGTTCACACGTTTGGCTTGAACATGGCAGAAAATGTATCGAAAGAGGAAATCTAATTACTAGGACTGTCACAGCAGAGGGAGGTTTGTGATCCCTGAAGTTATTCCAGGAATGTTTCACACTTTGCTTTCAAGGCTTCAAACCCTGTCACAAGTGACAAATTAAATTAGCAAAATCTCGCTTTTTACACAGGACTAGGATTTGTTTGTTAAAATAATTCCGATATTACGGACAACTTCAACAAAATGAAAGATGGAAGAAACCACAATGTTTTGATATTGCTCAGGATTCCAGAAGGATAGTGAAATATATTGTAGTCGCCGATCACCTGGACCCTGACAACTTGCATTCGATTTCCAAACACACTTTATTTACTGTGTAGGAAGGAACTACAGATGCTGGTTTTAAACCGAAGATTGACACCACAAGCTGGAGTAACTCAGCGGGACAGGCAGCATCTCTGGAGAGAAGGAATGGGTGATGTTTCTTGTCTGAAGAAGGGTCTCGACCCATTCCTTCTCCCCAAGATGCTACCTGTCCCGCTGAGTTACTCCAGCTATTTGTGTCTATCTACACTTTATTTACATGGACAATGAGAGCAGCTCAGTCTAAGTCACCGCACTACTCTAAAATACCTCGCAACGGCCAATTTTTTAACAGATTTAGACCCTTGAAATTGTGCACAATTTCTAATTTCTTATCCTCAATAACAATACGTTCACAAAACACTGATACAAATGCAATATCATTAATACAAGTATAACTACATGCTATTTAATCCTTTATTTAATTTTCAGTAAACATAGAAACATAGAAACATAGAAAATAGGTGCAGGAGTAGGCCATTCGGCCCTTCGACCCATTCAATATGATCATGGCTGATCATCCAACTCAGTATCCTGTACCTGCCTTCTCTCCATACCCCCTGATCCCTTTAGCCACAAGGGCCACATCTAACTCCCTCTTAAACATAGCCAACGAACTGGCCTCAACTACCTTCTGTGGCAGAGAATTCCAGAGATTCACCACTCTCTGTGTGAAAAATGTTTTCCTCATCTCGGTCCTAAATGATTTCCCCCTTATCCTTAAACTGTGACCCCTTGATCTGGACTTCCCCAACATCGGAAACAATCTTCCTGCATCTAGCCTGTCTAACCCCTTAAGAATTTTGTAAGTTTCTATAACATCCCCCCTCAATCTTCTAAATTCTAGCGAGTACAAACCGAGTCTATCCAGTCTTTCTTCATATGAAAGTCCTGACATCCCAGGAATCAGTCTGGTGAACCTTCTCTGTACTCCCTCTGTGGCAAGAATGTCTTTCCTCAGATAAGGATGACTATCAAGAACCTTGTGGGGTGCTGCAAAGATTACTTATCAGGGACATTAGCGTGCATCAAGCAACTCACTTTCACAAGTTACAGGAGTAGAATTAGGCTATTCGGCCCATCGAGTCTACTCCACCACTCAATCATGGCTGATCTAATCCCATTTTCCAACCTTCTCCCCATAACCCTTGATACCCGTTCTAATCACGAATTTTTCTACGTCTGCCATTAAAATATCCACTGACTTGGCCTCCACATAGCTCTGTGGCAATGAGTGCCACAGATTAACTACTCTCCGACTAAAGCAGTTCCTCCTCACCTCCTTTCTAAAAGAGTGCCCTTTTTTAATTCTGAGGCTGTGACCTCTGATCCTAGACTCTCCCACTGGTGGAAACATCCTTTCCACGTCCACTCTATCTATGCCTTTCATTATTCTGTAAGTTTCAATTCTTCTAAACTCCAGCGAGTACAGGCCCAGTGCTGTCAAATGCTCATCATATGCTAACCCACTCATTCCTGCAATCATTCTTGTAAACCTCCTCTGGACCTTCTCCAGAGCCAGCACATCCTCAGACATGGGGGCCATAGGTTGTTTGCCTAAACGCTTGATACCTAATTGCCCGAATGCCTAATGGTCATTGTGTTGTACAGCTATCTTAACCTTTGTAATACTGCAGTTTCCTCAATATCAACATTGTTCCAAATGAGATGATGGTGGCAAATAGCTCCAGTAGACCGAGAGCGCGGGCGGACTGGACTTTGGATTTTGAATATGACGCCAAAACATGGAGGCGTCTGCATGTGTAAATAGGCGCAACGAATTTCACTCTGCAGTTGCACATGTGAGAAATAAACCACCATTGAAATATGAAACTTTCATGTTAATTTCTCTCACTGCACGAAGTGCATTGCCCACTGCATTCGATGGCGTGAGGAAAGAATGTTCTGCTTCCTCACCACGGATGGTAGCGCAGTGGTAGAGTTGCTGCCCTAGAGCACCAGAGACCCGGGTTTGATCCTGACTACGGGTGCTGTCTGTACGGAGTTTGTACATTCTCCCCGTGACCTGCGTGTGTTTTCTCCGGGATCTTCAGTTTCCTCCCACATTTAAAAGACCTCCAGGTTTGTAGGTTAATTCTCTTCTCTAAATTGTACCTAATGTGTGCGGGATGGTGTAAGTATGTGGGGATCGCTGGATGGCGCCGACTCGGTGGGCCAAAAGGCCTGTTTCCATGCTGTATCTCTAAACTACACTGAACCACAGCACAGACTGTGTGGCATTGAGCTCAAGTTATCTGTGACACATGTTCTCCTTCTGGGGGCTCCAGGTTCTTCCCACATCCCAAAGACGTGCAGATTGCTGGGTGAATTATCCACTGCCCAGAGTGTGTATAAAGAAAGGAATCAACATAGGGTTAGTGTAAATGGATGATTCAATATAGACCATGGACCATTGAATAGTGCAGCACTAGAATGGGCCCTTCGGCCCACAATGTTTGTGCTGAACATGATGCCAAGTTAAACTAATCTCATCTGTTTCTACATGATCCATACCTGCACTTCCATGTGTTTATCCAAAAGCCTCTTAAACATCACCATCATATCTGCCTCCACCGCCACCCCTGGCAATGCGTTCCAGGCCCCCACTACTCTCTGTGTAAAAAGCTTGTGCCATTAAAATTTCCCGTCTCACCGTAATGGGCATTCCACCCCGGGATTGTCCACCCTATGCAAGCCTCATAATGTTCTATAGTTCTTTCAAGTCTCCACTCAACATCTGATGTTCTATAGAAAGTTCCCCGTGTTTATTCAACCATTCCCTGCAGATGAAGCCCTCTCATCCAGGCAGCTTTACGGTAAACCTCCTCTGCATCCTCTCCAAAGACTAGTGCGGACTTGCAAGGTGAGCACTATGACTCAATAATTTTGTGCCTCATCTCTCTGATCCCACAAAAACCAATGCTTCATAATGGGCCTGTCCCACTTAGGTGATTTTTCAGGCGACTGCCGGCGACTGTCAGAGTGTAACACACACATCGCTTCCTTCACCAGCTCGTTATGCAGGCGGGGGACAGGGCAAGCGGGGAGAGCACTGCATGAGTGAAATTCACACGGTGCAAAGCCAATGTGATACAGCCACACACCGCAATGAACAGGAACGTTGGCGCTGTAATTAAGACGGTGAAAGCACAGTGTACGGTAAGTCCTTTCAAAGAGGGGTCGGAGAAGGAGTGGAGACAACTTTTAAGGAGCCAGAGATACACATTAACATTACTAATCGGTTATCCTTGGTTCTGAAAACTACTGCTTATGTTTTTGTTCCCAATGAGCCAATGAAATTCACCAGTCAGCACCGGCTGCAACCTACGAGAAACTTCGACCTCCTGGCAACCCACTAGGACCTCCTGGCGACCCACCTACGACACGAGAATTCTCGCTACTCTCCATGGCGGCTTCATTCTGGTCGCCGCTAATTTTTGAACATGTGAAAAATTTGCGGCGACCATAATGAGGCCACGACTAGTTCCCGGAATGTGGCAACTCCTCACGACCACAAAGGCGACTGCCCGGCAACCACCCGCGGACATGTAGCGACCATGTGGCGATTGCATAGTCTCCTGCAGTCGCCTAAAAAGTCATCTAAGTGGAACAGGTCCATACGGTATTTTAAGCACCAGCGATGTGAAAACTTCACACAAACATAAAGTTTAGTTTAGTATAGTTTATTGTCACTGGTACCAAGGTACAGTGAAAAACTTTTGTTGCATGCTAACCAGTCAACGGAAAGACAATACATGATTTCAACACATGGTTAACAAGGACAGAGTTCCCCTTGCCCTCACCTTAATAATAATAATAATAATAAATTTTATTTAATGGGCGCCTTTCAAACATCTCAAGGACACCTTACATAGTATATCGGAATAACATATAATCGGAATATAACTAGTAATAAAGACATCACAGAGACACAAATTAAAAACAGGATTCAATCCAAAAACAGAAAATCAAAAACACAGTGTGAAGAGGGAGCAGCGGCAACCAAATCGTGCCAGCGTCCACTCTCTCTTCACGGCAGCCATCTTGGACACAGACCTACAAGACCACAATTAGACAAAAAAATCATCCCCCCACAGTGCTATCCACTGTGGGGGAAGGCACAATGTCCAGTCCCCACCCCATGTTCACCCCAAAGTCAGGCCTATTGAGGCCACCGCAATTGCCTCTACGGAGGCCCGATGTTCCTGGCCGTTCTCACCGGGTGGTCTTGCCCCGGCGTCGGGAGAGTCCTTTTGGCGGCTGGGCCACTTGGAACGGCCGCTTCCTGGTTGGAGCCCGCGACTGCCGAAGCCGACAAGGCTGCGCCGGTTTGGAGCGCCCAGGCTCCCGTTGATAAAGTTGGCGCCGCCTCTCCACACTGCCGCCTCTCCGCACGCCGCCTCTACGCTCCGCAGACCCGCAGCCCGGAGTTGTTGCTCTCGGCGGTCCAGCTCGCCAGAGCTCCAGCGCGTCGCTCCAGCGCGGCGACCCAGGCAAGGGATCGCCCGCTCCGCTCCAGCGCTCCAATGCTGTGCCGCCGCCGAGGCCGAGGTGCTGGGCGGTTCCCGCCAGGAAACGGCGCTCCAAGCCCGCAGGTAGGCCACGAGGACGGGTCAACGGGCAGCCCGGAGAAAAGGCTGCCACACCGACCAGGTAGGGACCTAGAAATTAAGTTTACACCTACCCCCCACATTAAAAAGACCATATCCCCTACAAACAAAAAACAGGACTCACTAAAAACTATAAAAAAACGGATTTAAAACGGACGGCTGCTGGCTAGCAGCCGTTCACCAAGATGGCTCCTCCTCCTTCCACCCAATCAGCCGACACATACAGCATATAATCCTCCAACATTTTTGCCACCTCCAACGGGATCCCACTACTGGCCACAGCTTCCCATCTCCACCCCTTTCTGCTTTCCACACAGACCATTCCCTCCGAATCTCGCAGGTCTGATAAAGTGGTGGCTCGGCACTTCAACCCCTCCCATTCCTAATCTGACCTGTCTGTCCTGGGCCTCCTCCATTGTCAGAGGCCCAGCTCAAATTGGAGGAACAGAACCTCATATTTTGCTTGGGTAGTTTACACCCCAGCGGTATGAACATTGACTCCTCTAATTTCAGATAGCCCTCGCTTTCTCTCTCCATCCCTGTTTATGATTGATCCACAACAACGACATCGTGAAAGATCCGCGGCGGATGACAGTGGCCAGTGATTGTAGCGTTTCGTCTGCAGCTATTTGTGCCTCTAGGATGTCTAAGCCCGCGGATGGAAGGTAGGATGGTAGGAGACCATCATAACCGTGAAGATAAATCTTTATTCCATAGCCAGACAGGATCATTCAAACAACCAGCCATTCTCATCTAGCTCCGCTGGCTTGTGAGAGAGAGATAGAGAGCGAGCTGGCTGACCTTGCTAGTGTAAAGCTGTGCAGTACCATAATACCATGTAAAGGGTGGCATGCACATATGTGTAGTGGAGTTTATATATGGCATGGATTAATAAGGGCTAATCTACATTCTTCCTCAGGGATCATTCTTGCAAACCTCCTCTGAACCCTCTCCAGAGGCAGCACATCCTTCCTCAGATATGGGGCCCAAATTTGCGAAGGGAATACCCAAATACATCACCCATTGATCCATATTCTTCAAGTCTTTATCAGACGGGGCACTATTAAAGTCTGCACAATTGGGCTCATGAATAAGTTGGAATTTCAAACCTGGTCTTGAGCTGATTTGGTACAGTGATCATAGGAAGTTATAATTGAACAGCAAGCTTGGATGAAACTTGCTGTCTAATGTTATCCTCCATTGCTTCAGATTGGAAAGAGATAAACCAGCTTTCCACATGATTGCAGTTATATGCACATTGGGTCAGAATAACCGTTACTTGGAATATTGAACTGTTGGCTTGGATTCCTGCAACTCCCTCTCTGCATCTTTTCGACCAAGTATATGCGCATGATAAATTCATATTTCAAGCTGTTAGATTTTCAATTATTACCGATGAAATAAGTTCCACTGATCCACCCAGCCACTCCAGATATCAAGATGGCCTGATTAATTGGATAGAAAAATGACAGGTGAAATTTAATTTAGTGTTAGATATTCTCCTTAGGGAGCTTCTGATGAGACTAAGGAATGTATTATAAATCAAAGAATATTAAGTGGTGTGAAGGTCATCGTACATCCACATATGTGGAAAATGTAACAGGACAGTCAATAAGGTGTTTCAAAAGAATAAAAAAATGTTATTGCTCATTAGCCAAATCATAGAATATACAATCAGGAATATCACTTCATATTCCAGCATCTGCAGTCTCCAATGTCACATGAAAACAGCATTCAACTCTAATCAGGCCGCAGTTTGGGAATAAATACTTTTCTGTTCACTGCTTAACAAAGCTGAAGCAATGTCAGTCTGGAGTTCTCTTTCAACAAGGAGCTGAATGTGTTCATAAGTTCATAAGTGATAGGAGAGGAATTAGGACATTCGGCCCATCAAGTTTACTCTGTCATTCAATCATGGCTGATCTATCTTTCCCTCTTAACTCCATTCTCCTGCCTTCTCCCCATAACCCCTGACACCCGTAATAGTTAAGAATATTTCTATCTCTGCCTTCAAAGTATCTATTGACGTGCTCTACAGCCACCTAAGGCATTGAATTCCACAGTCACCACCCTCTGACTAAATAAATTCCTCCTAAATGAATGTCCTTTAATTCTGAGATTATGACCTCTGGTTGCAGACTCTCCCACTAGTGGAAACATGCTGTCCACATCCACTCTATCCAGGTCTTTCACTATTTGGCAAGTTTCAATCATCATCCTTCTAAACTCCAGCGAGTAGAAGCACAGTGCAGTCAAACGCTTATCATATGTTAGCCCACTCATTCTTTCTTCCTTGTAAATTTTCAGTGGTGCTATGGTTTTAAATGCCTGAAAAATTGTATAAGTTTCATTTGCAGGATGAACCGAAGAAGCATCTCAACACAAAACGTCACCCATTCCTTCTCTCCAGAGATGCTGCCTGCCCACAGCTGAGTTACTCCAGCATTTTTTGCTTATCTTCAGCTCAAGGTAAAACAGCTGCTATAAAGCAAGTTGAAGGGTGTGCACCTCACCTTAGCTCCTGTACGGGAGACCACCGATGAAGCAAGGCTGTGATGTTGTTCTGATGACTTTGAAGATGCATGCAAGTTCTTTCTGGCATTCGTGGTGATTACGTATATTCTCTGCCCAAGTATAAACCTCTAACATCGTTGTAGCCCACTGTCCACCAGTTACCCTTACAGCCTGCACCATCTCCCACCCACCTCAATGGCAGAGCACAACTAATCCCACCACATGAAATTACAGTTTATACCACCATTGGTTAAATCCCCTGCTTAGCAGCCAATCACAGCCTAAGATTTGCACTGCTCACATCCACGGCACAGAGGATCTGACATGGACAACATACGCTGCCGCACTGGTGAGGAAGGCACGGCAGCGCCTTTACCACCTCAGGCAGCTGAGGAAATTCAATGTCTCTCTGAGGATCCTTCAGTGCTTCTACTCTGGGGCTGTAGAAAACATCTTGTCCGGCAACATCTAAATCTGGTTTGGGAACTGCTCTGCCCAGGAATGCTCTGCAGAGAGTAGTGCGTTCGGCCGAACGCACCATGGGAACTACAGGAGGTGCAGATCCAGAGCCAGCAACATAAGGAGGGACCCCTACCACCCCAGCAACGGACTGTTCCAGCTGTTACGGTCAGGCAAACGCCTCCGCTGTCACGCTGTGGAAACAGAGAGGATGAGACGGAGTTTCTTCACACAGGCCATCAGGAGTGTAAACTCCTATCTCACCAGGGACTAATTTACTAAATTACTGTTGTGTTGTGTCTTTTTAAAATTTTCTTTTTCTAAAATGTAAATACTGGTTCTGTTCTATTCTGTTCTGTTGTTCTGTTGTTTTTGCACACTCCGCAGGCATTGCCACTTTCATTTCACTGCACATCTTGTATGTGTCTGTGACAAATAAACTTGACTTGACACGATAATGATGAATAGACTCAAGATGGCAGCAGCGGCGGCTGCAGGGATATTATGGTGCTGGTGAAAGGATTGGGTCTTACCTCAAAAAGGCTCTGGGAGTAATGAGGTTGGCTGCGGGAGGAACCCGTAGGGCATGAAGACTGAAGCATAGCTGGGTGAGGTGAGGGACGACGGTTCGTGGGTTGATGTGGCCGGATTGAGGCATTGGTGGAGTGGGCCGCTGGAGGCCCTGCCGCAGCCTGGGGCTTGACTGGATCGGGAGCCATTCCAAGAAGCCGAGTGTGCTGATCGGACGAAGCCTGAGCAGCACGGAGCGGTGGAGCAGCAGTGGACAACTTTGCATGGCCAGGTGACCCTGCAACGTCACCAGGACAATGGGCATTTAAAACTCTACATTTGTAACAACGCAGTTCAGTTTAGTTTATTGTCACGTGTATCGAGGTACAGTGAAAAGCTTTTGTTGTGTGCTAATCAGTCAGCAGAAAGACAATATATTACAATTTAGCCATTTACAGTGTAGATACATGATAAGGGAATAATGTTTAGTGCAAGGTAAAGCCAGAAATGTCCAATCAAGGATAATCCGAGGGTCACCAATGAGATAGATAGAAGAACAGCATTGCTCTCTGCTTTTGGTACTTTAGAATTGAATCTTGAAAAATGGCACCAAAACATGGAGAATCTTGTGTACTGTCTCAATGTACTGTTCCTATGCACGTGCTTAAATATGATTGTGCTTCTGTATAATAATATTTTTGCTGAACTGTAAACAAACGAGGAATCCCACTGTACCTCGATATTTGTGACAATCAAGTGGCATTGACCAATTAATGCAGTTTTTGTGTGCAATTACACACAGTGCCAGGATCTCAGCCTGTGGCGGCGCTGTGATACAGCTGCGGCTCGCCTGCAGTCTGTCTGTTTTTACTTTTTATGTTGTTTTTTTTTGTCTAGTTTAGTAATTTTTTTGGTTATTAGGTGGTGTTATGTGTGTGGGGGGAGGGTGAAACAGAGCTTTCTGTCTCTCCCTTTGGGGGAATGCGACTTTTTGTCGTATCCCCCTTCTCTTCCCCCGTCTGTGCTGAGGCCTAATGGCGGAGCTGGCGGCCTCCAACCTGCGACCGACCTCGAGGGTCCGGAGGTAGAGCCAGCCAGGACTCACCAACGCGAGGCTGGCCGTCTTCGAGCTGTGGCGACTTCCGGGTAGCGGCACGACTCGGCGCTCCGGTGAGGGCGGACGGTGCGGAGCTGAGACACTCCTGTGCGGCCGGCACGGCTACCGGCTGGAAGGCGCTCCCGTGTGAGCAGCCCGGTGCGGGGCTGAGACGCTGCCGTGTGGGCGGACCGGCTACCGGCTGGAAGGTGCTTCCGTGGGGGCAGCCCGGTGCGGGGCTGAGACGCTGCCTTGTGGGCGGCCCGGTGCGGAGCGGAGACGGTGCTACGGCGGCTGAGGCGGCGTTCTGGCGGCGGCGACCTGGATCCGGGGCTCGGCCGCGGGCCAATGGAGGACAATGTCGGGTGCTCGCAGGTCACAGGCTGGTGCCTGTTTTCCGGAGCACCCGTTGCAACAGCTGCGTCCGCTGGACTGGAGGGCGGCAGCTTCGACCACCCCCCGGGCCGCGGAGCTTGAACCGCGGGACTGACTTACCATCGCCCGGTGGGGTATCGCCTCGGCGCAGAGGGAGAAGAGGAGGGAAGAGACAGTAACTCTAAGACTTTTGCCTCCATCACAGTGAGGAGGTGTTTGGTGAACTCACTGTGGTGGATGTTAATTTGTGTTTATTGTGTTTTGTTATTATTACATGTATGGCTGCAGGCAACAGCATTTCGTTCAGACCGAAAGGTCTGAATGACAAATAAAGGATTCAATTCAATGTAAAGACAGCCATTGCTGTGTCCATTAGAAACTCGCCCCACTGCAGGCCTGAATGAAACTGGTACTGGGCCACTAACAGCACCATTCAGAGGGTGCTTTTTAGGACCCAAAAGTTTGAGGGCAATCGTTTCTTACTTAGTGCTGACCCATACCGATGATGAGAAAGATAAATTGAAGACTTATAAATTATAAGGTTGTTAATCCTGGCTAAATTGGAGCAGTCATGGCAATAAAATTGAGTAAGGGCTTAAGTGCTGTTTTTTTCATTTTGGTCAAGTTAAATGTGCCTTCGCAGTACTGAGACAAGCTGCTGAATGGTGCCAGCATGTCTGTGGCCTAGATAAGTGCTGCAGAGAAAGGATGGGACATCTGCAGAGTTCTTACAATGAGGTGGAAAATGCATAGAACTGATTGGGTCAATACAAATTGAGTGTACATAGTATATATTGTTGCGAGATGGTTACTCTGTTCATAGCCGATTGGTTGAAATGTTGAGCCTTGGAGGAACTGTTTGAATCCCTGGGCACATGTTGCACTATTCATTTGTGTTTGCTTCCTTGTAGAAGCTTCTTTCAAATACAATGTATACAAGATTGTATTATTGGGTTAGGGAACTGTCACTCATGTACTGTTGTAATCGATATGCAAAGAGACCACCCTTCAAGCTTCGGCCCCTCAAGGTTCGGGGACCTATAAAAGGCAGCCCCCACGAGGTCCTTGGTCGAACTTCTGGAAGAACGGTTGGGACTGTGTGACCTTTTGGAGTGTCTCTGCTCACACAAGGCTAGAAGGGCTTGGCCAAGCAGATACAAGGGGAACTGTTGTGTTATCCAAATTAAAGTTTAGTTGCTCAAGTGCTTGATTCAGTATTTTATTGATAGAAACTAGAATGGGGGGAGCTTAGAACGAGCTATTTACATTGGAGGCTCGTCCGGGATCCCAACGGACCCACAAACACAAATTTGCAATTAAGGGTGTTGAGTTGTTCGTGATCGCGAGTGCAGAAATCGGTGCCACGGTGCAGTTTTCACATTGATTTTCGGCACTTCGCTGGTTGGAGCAGATCGACCATTCGCGGGCTTGGGAAAGGGTCCCAACGAGATTGTAGAACAGAGTCTAGCAAGCCTGGGGGGGTTGGGGCGGGGGGGGGGGGGGGTGATAGCATTCCTTTGGGTTAGAGGCCCATAAACCAGGGTGGGGTTAGAGGCCCTGTTGGGGTTGGGTTAGAGGCTCAATCCTGGGTTGGAGGCCCAAAACTCTTGGTCGAATCTGGTAGCTGCAGCTGCTGCTGGGCCAATTTGGGATTGGGTTAAGAGCCCCCTCCTTTGCGTTAGAGGCCCATAAAAGTAGGGTCCGGTTAGAGGCCTGCAAAACTCAGGCCAGAGGTCCAGCCCAGAGTTGGATATCCAATTGGCGGGATATTTAAATACAAACTGGCTAAGCAGCAAAGTACTGCGTCATGCTGGGGGTGCAGATTGGAAAGGAACGCTTCAAAAATCGGCATCGACTGCCAGCGTGAAGAGGGTACACGCTGATACCTGATACTTAGTAGGTAAAAAGGGATGTGTGTGGATGTGGCACCGATGGACGAGAAGACGAAGCAAAGAAGTGCAAACCAAATAAGCAAATGGAAGTGAAGCCGAAATGCCAAATAACCGAAAGCATACGAAGCCGAAATGCTGACTAACCAAAAGGGCGGGATGCCTAAAAGCAAACTTAATGAATGGCCGCTCGGCCGAAATGCCACCTACCCGAAAGGCGGCGTCACCTACAAGCCAACGAACTGAATGCCGCTCAACAGAAAAGTCAAATAATGGACATGACGTTGCCGGGGGACGGGACTTGTCAGTGATTGGTCCAGACCCCCGCATCCTTCACATCACTGGCCGGTGGAGACGGGAGGGTGGGGATCATTTTCCCACACAAGCCATAGGTGACTGGGCAAATGGAACCCAAGCACCAAGTTGTAAGCGCCCAAAGGTGCGCATCCCACGGGACAGCCCCCACTCTCCCACGGCCACGGCCGCCCTCTGCCTCGTCTCCCCCATGCGGCCGCACTGTGATGGGTTGTGGGTCGGGTGGAGCGGAAGTGTGGGACAGGCTGGTCCGTCCGCCCACCCAGAGTCACTGACCACGATGCACCAATATCGGACCCCAACCCCCACACCAGGATGATTCCCCTCCCCCTTCCCCCCTCTGGCCCCCAGACCCTGACACCCACACCGGGTGATTCACCCCCACCCGGCCATGGGGACCAACAGCTCGGGGCACAGTAAATCGGTTTTAAAGCAAGGGGACACACACACATTCCCTGGCGGGCCGATGACAAGTGTGCATGACAACGAACAATTTTATCTCCTCCCACCAATTCCCCCCCCCCCCCCTCCTTGACAACAAGAAGCACGTTTTATTTATTACCATCTGGTTGCCTGTGTAAAGCACACAAAAAGCTCCCACTCACAAAACACCAGATAATCTGTAAACTGTTTTAACCGAAGATGGACACAAAAAGCTGGAGTAACTCAGCTGAACAGGCAGCATCTCTGGAGACTTGAAGACTGAGTCTGAAGAGTCTCGACACGAAATGTCACCCATTCCTTCTCTCCAGAGATGCTGGAGACTGTCCAGACCTACCCTTGTGCCCAACTTTAACATACCATAACATTTGACACCAGTGAAGGAAAAAGAAAAGAACAACATCCAAAACTTTCCAAATAAATAGAGACCACCTCTGAAGACTATTGGGGCAAGCTCCGATTTGAAGAAATTTGAAAACGAATATTCCTCTGTGGTTCGGGGACAGGAAACCTACTTAGCACCTAAATTTAGTTATTAAAAATTAATTGATTTGAAAAGGGCTTATGGGATATAGTCTTAAAATAATTAGAACATTGATTGTTGGCATTCTTCTCTTGTCTCACCCATAATCGAAGATGGGACGGGACTATTTAGTGGCTATCAAGAATGGGACAGACCCTAACGTAAGGTGGTGGTATAGAATGAAGAGGTAGACTGAAAGTTTAGATAATGAGTTCCCCTCGGAAAGTCAATACTAACCATCCAAAAGTTACTCAATGGTAAGAGGAAACTAGTCACAAAAAAGAATCCCTATCGCCTGTGAGTTGTACAACAGACTAGAACAAATGATTTAGAAGTGCTAAGGGAATGGGTACTTACATCAGAGTTGATGTATTTGACCAGTGTATTAAAATTTGAATAACCCTTGATAGTAAAGTGGCACATATTTACTTTACTCAGAACTGCTGTAGCTTTGGGAGCAACAGCAGCAGGAGCTAGCAAGAGATACGACTGATTGGCTCTTGCCCAAGTGGGAGGAGAGAAGTGAGTCAGTGCTGGGAAAACAGTTGAAAACTGAGGAATTTGGTTTGTAAATTGGTAAATCAGGCAATTTATCAGTCAATTTAAGCAAGACGGCTCTTAGCAAGCGGCAGTGAGTGAGCGAAATGTGAGTCTTTGGCTCGAGAGTATTCGGCTGAGGAGACCACGCAATACGCTTGAGAGGTAGAGACGAAAGAAGGAGATGTCAGGCAAGCTGATTCAGTGCGATGCTTGCAGTATGTGGGAGGTCAAGGACACCGCTGGTGCCTCTGGCTGCTGCAAATGCGAGAAGTGCATCCAGGTAGAGCTCCTGAAGGGCCGTGTTGGGGAACTGGAGAAGCAAGTGGATGACCTCCGGTTCGTCCGAGAAACGGAGTCGTTCCTCGACAAGTCCTACAGTACGATTGTTACACCTAAGGTATTGGAAGAGAGAAGGTGGGAGACAGTGAGAACGGGAGGGAAGCATAGAATGCCAATGTCCCCGGGTGTTGTACCTCTTGTGAACAGGTTCACCCACTTAGAAACTGTCGGGACAGAAGAGGTGTTTACACTGGGCGGCGGACTGGCTTGTGATGCGAATAGGGCTGTTGAGCCAAAACCAAAAAGGCCTAAGGCAGGCAACGCCATTGTAGTGGGAGACTCCATTGTGAGAGGTACGGACAGGGGTTTCTGCGGCAACAGGCGGGATGCGAGGATGGTGTGCTGCCTTCCTGGTGCCAGGATCCAGGATGTCACGGACAGAGTGCAGAAAATCCTCAAGGGCGAAGGTGAACATCCGGAAGTGGTAGTGCATGTCGGCACAAACGATGTCGGAAAGAAGGGGATGAATATTCTGCAGCGTGACTTTAGAGAGCTCGGAAAAATGCTGAAAAGCAGGACCTCCAGGGTTGTTATCTCCGGTGTGCTTCCAGTTCCTCGTGCTGGCGAGAGCAGGAACAGGGAGATACGGGACCTGAACGTGTGGCTGAGGAACTGGTGCACGGGGCAGGGATTTAGATTCTTAGATCACTGGGATCTGTTTTGGGGTAAGGGGGAACTGTACAAAAGGGACGGATTGCATCTTAACAGGTGTGGGACCAGCATTCTGGCAGGCAGGTTTGCCACTGCTACACGGGTGGTTTTAAACTGAATAAGGGGGGTGGGGTGTCGAATGGGATAGTGGAGGATGGAGTTAAAGGGAAAGGGTTTCTTAAATGTGTGAGCGTAGAGACAGAGGGGTGTAAAATGAGGGTAGAAGCAATAGGTAGCAAGGTGAAAAGTAAAAGTGTGAGGCAGACAAAACCAGGGCAAAAATCAAAAAGGGCCACTTTTCAACATAATTGTATAAGGGCATATGGAGGAGGAGAAAGGAGTAGAGTGACTGGGGGGGGGGGGGGAGATGAATCCATGTGCATTAAGCAATTGCATGTGGGAGTAAGGATGGGAAAAGAGAGGAGTGAGTATTTAGGGAGGGGGGTATTACTTGAAATTGGAAAAGGTAATGTTCATATCATTGGGTTGTAAGCTACCCAAGCAGAATATGAGGTGCTGTTCCTCCAGTTTGCTTGTGCCTCACTCTTGTAATGACACAGGACAGAAAGGTCAATGTGAGAGATAGAAATGAAATAAGTGATCAGGAGCAACAGGCCAAGGAAAGTTTTGGTGTTCAGGCCAGTTTATACTTGGGTTTGTAAGAAAAGACCTGAGAGTTATTGTTCAATGGAACCCAAGAAGGTCAGTTAATTGTTGAATCGACAGTGTGACGATGATTTTGTGTGGATCTTTATTCTGTTTTTTTTACCAGAATGCTGCCTGATTAGAGGACATTAATTACAGGGAGAGGTTGGATAAACTTGGATTGTTTTCACTGGAATGCCGGCGGTTGAGAGGACAATTGATTGAAGTACAGTGCATTCAGAAAGTATTCAGACCCCTTCACTTTTTCCACATTTTGTTACGTTACAGCCTTATTCTAAAATGGATTAAATTCATTTTTTTAATCATCAATCTACACACAATACTTCATAATAAAAAAGCGAAAACAGGTGTTTAGAAATGTTTGCAAAGTAATTAAAAGTAAATAACTGAAATATCACATTTACATAAGTATTCAGATCCTTTACTCAGTACTTTGTTGAGGCACCTTTGGCAGCGATTACAGCCACAAGTCTTCTTGGGTATGATGCTACAAGCTTGGCACACCTGTATTTGGGTAATTTCTCCCATTTTGCTCTGTAGATCCTCTCAAGCTCTGTCAGGTTGGATGGCGAGTGTCAATGCACAGCTATTTTCAGGTCCCTCCAGAGATGTTTGATTGGGTTCAAGTCTGGCTGGGCCACTCAAGGATATTCACAGACTTGTCACAAAGCCATCCTGCGTTGTCTTGGCTGTGTGCTTAGGGTCGTTGTCCTGTTGGAAGGTTAACCTCCACCCGAATCTGAGGTCCTGAATGCTCTGGAGCAGGTTTTTCATCAAGGATCTCTCTGTACTTTGCTCCGATCATTTTCACTTGATCCTGACTAGTCTCCCAGTTCCTGCCACTGAAAAACATCCCCACAGCATGATGCTGCCACCACCATGCTTTACCGTAGGTATGGTATTGGCCAGGTGATCAGTGATGCCTGGTTACCTCCAGACGTGACGCTTGGCATTCAGGCCAAAGAGTTCAATCTTGGTTTCATCAGACCAGAGAATCTTGTTTCTCATGGTCTGAGAGTCCTTTAGGTGCCTTTTGGCAAACTCCAAGCGGGCTGTCATGTACCTTTTACTGAGGAGTGGCTACCGTCTGGCCACTCTACCATAAAGGCCTCATTGGTGTAGTGCTGCAGAAACAGTTGTCCTTCTGGAAGGTTCTCCCACCTCCACAGACAAACTCTGGTGCTCTGTCAGAGTGACCATCCCTGACCAAGGCCCTTCTCCCCCGATTGCTCAGTTTGGCCGGACGGCCAGCTCTATGAAGAGTCCTGGTGGTTCCAAAGTTCTTCCATTTATGAATGACAGAGGCCACTGTGCTCTTCGGGACCTGCAATGCTGCAGAAATTGTTTTATACCCTTCCCCAGATCTGTGTCTCGACACAATCTCGTCTCGGAGGTCTACGGACAATTTTGAGTTGCATAGCAAAGTTGTCTGTATACTTATGTAAATGTGATATTTCAGTTATTTATTTTTGCAAAAATTTCTACACACCTGTTTTCGCTTTTTCATTCGGGGTTATTGTGTGCAGATTGATGATAAATAAAATAATTTAATCCATTTTAAAATAAGGCTGTAATGTAACATAATGTGGAAAAAGCGAAGGGGACTGAATACATTCTGAATGCACTGTAAATGCTACTATAATTATTCACCTTGTCTCCCATCGACCTTCTCTCTCAGGTAGTGACGGACATTGTCGATCTGGCCCAAAGCACCTGTTATATGAAGGAATAAAGTTGTTACTTTCAAGTGAGAAAGGGCGAATATTTTTCAGCTGGCATTAAAATGATCCTAAACTTACACGAGTTGCTGCAACGTGTTAGAATATTAACTTCTTGTGGAGTTCTGACTTTACTCTCCTGATAATCACATCAAACATCTGAGGTGGAAAAATGTTCTGAAGACGAGTGTACTGAACTTCCTCAGAGTGAGACTTCAAACAGACGAATGTGGAGAAATCTCTCTCAGCATTTACACCAAGATGTGGGAAGAAAGAAAAGCATTGAACTAGAGAGCTCGGAAAAATGCTGAAAGGCAGGTCCTCCAGGGTTGTTATCTCCGGTGTGCTTCCAGTTCCTCGTGCTGGCGAGAGCAGGAACAGGGAGATATGGGACCTGAACGTGTGGCTGAGGAACTGGTGCACGGGGCAGGGATTTAGATTCTTAGATCACTGGGATCTGTTTTGGGGTAAGGGGGAACTGTACAAAAGGGACGGATTGCATCTTAACAGGTGTGGGACCAGCATTCTGGCAGGCAGGTTTGCCACTGCTACACGGGTGGTTTTAAACTGAATAAGGGGGGTGGGGTGTCGAATGGGATAGTGGAGGATGGAGTTAAAGGGAAAGGGTTTCTTAAATGTGTGAGCGTAGAGACAGAGGGGTGTAAAATGAGGGTAGAAGCAATAGGTAGCAAGGTGAAAAGTAAAAGTGTGAGGCAGACAAAACCAGGGCAAAAATCAAAAAGGGCCACTTTTCAACATAATTGTATAAGGGGTAAGAGGGTTGTAAAAACAAGCCTGAAGGCTTTGTGTCTCAATGCAAGGAGCATTCGTAATAAGGTGGATGAGTTGAATGTGCAGATAACTATTAATGACTATGATATAGTTGGGATCACGGAGACATGGCTCCAGGGTGACCAAGGCTGGGAGCTGAATATCCAGGGATATTCAATATTCAGGAGGGATAGAGAGAAAGGAAAAAGAGGTGGGGTAGCGTTGCTGGTTAGAGAGGATATTAACGCAATGGAAAGGAAAGACAATAGTTTGGAGGATGTGGAATCGGTATGGGTAGAGCTGCGAAACACTAAGGGGCAGAAAACGCTGGTGGGTGTTGTGTACAGGCCACCTAACAGTAGTAGTGAAGTTGGAGATGGTATCAAACAGGAAATTAGAAATGCGTGCGACAAAGGCAAAACCGTTATAATGGGTGACTTCAATCTACATATAGATTGGGTGAATCAAATTGGCAGGGGTGCTGAGGAAGAGGAATTCTTGGAATGTATGCGGGATAGTTATCTAAATCAACATGTAGAGCAACCAACGAGAGAGCAGGGTATTTTAGACTGGGTATTGAGTAATGAGGAAGGGTTAGTTAGCAGTCTTGTTGTACGTGCCCCCTTGGGCAAGAGTGACCATAATATGGTTGAGTTCTTCATTAGGATGGAGAGTGACATTGTTAATTCAGAAACAATGGTTCTGAACTTAAAGAAAGGTAACTTTGAGGGTATGAGACGTGAATTGGCCAAGATTGACTGGCAATTAATTCTAAAAGGGTTGACGGTGGATATGCAATGGAAGACATTTAATGACTGCATGGATGAACTACAAAAATTGTTCATCCCAGTTTGGCAAAAGAATAAATCAGGGAAGGTAGTACATCCGTGGATAACAAGGGAAATCAGGGAGAGTATCAAATCGAAGGATGATGCGTACAAATTAGCCAGAAAAAGCAGCATACCGAGGACTGGGAGAAATTCAGAGATCAGCAGAGGAGGACAAAGGGCTTAATTAGGAAAGGAAAAATAGATTATGAAAGAAAACTGGCAGGGAACATAAAAACTGACTGCAAATGTTTTTATAGATATGTGAAAAGAAAGAGATTAGTTAAAACAAATGTAGGTCCCTTGCAGTCAGAAACAGGTGAGTTGATCATGGGGAACAAGGATATGGCGGACCAATTGAATAACTACTTTGTCTTCACTAAGGAAGACTTAAATAATCTGCCGGAAATAGCAAAGGAGTTGGAGGAATTGAGTGAAATCCAGGTTAGCCGGGAAGTGGTGTTGGGTAAATTGAATGGATTAAAGGCCGATAAATCCCCAGGGCCAGATAGGCTGCATCCCAGAGTACTTAAGGAAGTAGCTCCAGAAATAGTGGATGCATTAGTAATAATCTTCCAAAACTCTTTAGATTCTGGAGTAGTTCCTGAGGATTGGCGGGTAGCAAACGTAACCCCACTTTTTAAGAAGGGAGGGAGAGAGAAAACGAGGAATTACAGACCAGTTAGTCTAACATCGGTAGTGGGGAAACTGCTAGAGTCAGTTATTAAAGATGGAATCGCAGCACATTTGGAAAGTGGTGAAATCATTGGACAAAGTCAGCATGGATTTACAAAAGGTAAATCATGTCTGACGAATCTTATAGAATTTTTCGAGGATGTAACTAGTAGCGTGGATAGGGGAGAACCAGTGGATGTGGTGTATCTGGACTTCCAGAAGGCTTTCGACAAGGTCCCACATAAGAGATTAGTATACAAACTTAAAGCACACGGCATTGGGGGTTCAGTATTGATGTGGATAGAGAACTGTCTGACAAACAGGAAGCAAAGAGTAGGAGTAAACGGGTCCTTTTCACAATGGCAGGCAGTGACTAGTGGGGTACCGCAAGGCTCAGTGCTGGGACCCCAGCTATTTACAATATATATTAATGATCTGGATGAGGGAATTGAAGGCAATATCTCCAAGTTTGCGGATGACACTAAGCTGGGGGGCAGTGTTAGCTGTGAGGAGGATGCTAGGAGACTGCAAGGTGACTTGGATAGGCTGGGTGAGTGGGCAAATGTTTGGCAGATGCAGTATAATGTGGATAAATGTGAGTTTATCCATTTTGGTGGCAAAAACAGGAAAGCAGACTATTATCTAAATGGTGGCCGACTAGGAAAAGGGGAGATGCAGCGAGACCTGGGTGTCATGGTACACCAGTCATTGAAAGTAGGCATGCAGGTGCAGCAGGCAGTGAAGAAAGCGAATGGTATGTTAGCTTTCATAGCAAAAGGATTTGAGTATAGGAGCAGGGAGGTTCTACTGCAGTTGTACAGGGTCTTGGTGAGACCACACCTGGAGTATTGCGTACAGTTTTGGTCTCCAATCTGAGGAAGGACATTATTGCCATAGAGGGAGTGCAGAGAAGGTTCACCAGACTGATTCCTGGGATGTCAGGACTGTCTTATGAAGAAAGACTGGATAGACTTGGTTTATACTCTCTGGAATTTAGGAGATTGAGAGGGGATCTTATAGAAACTTATAAAATTCTTAAGGGGTTGGACAGGCTAGATGCAGGAAGATTGCTCCCGATGTTGGGGAAGTCCAGGACAAGGGGTCACAGATTAAGGATAAGGGGGAAATCCTTTAAAACCGAGATGAGAAGAACTTTTTTCACACAGAGAGTGGTGAATCTCTGGAACTCTCTGCCATAGAGGGTAGTCGAGGCCAGTTCATTGACTATATTTAAGAGGGAGTTAGATGTGGCCCTTGTGGCTAAGGGGATCAGAGGGTATGGAGAGAAGGCAGGTACGGGATACTGAGTTGGATGATCAGCCATGATCATATTGAATGGCGGTGCAGGCTCGAAGGGCCGAATGGCCTACTCCTGCACCTAATTTCTATGTTTCTCAGTTTCTATATTATCAAGGCGTAAAGAAATTGTCCCTAGATTCGGCATTCTTAATTGGCTTTATAATGATCTACAACTTATGGAATTTAATTGATTAAATTTGAACAGCTGGGAATTCTACAGAAATTGGATTGATTGTGTTAAGAAGCTGTGGAATGAAGAAGGTGAGACAGACCCTAAAAACTCAAAATATTAAATTGAAGGCTGAGACTGAATTTGATTGAATTGAAGCATTCTCAATGGTTTGCCTTGAATAAGAGTCACGCCTGTAGGGAAATCTGGACTGAACCCAGCTGAAATTATATGAGAAGCCATCATCAGATATGCATTGAAGAACATTGTGTGAATACGGAGAGGGTTGACTAGTGTTGATCCTAAGATAGGAAAGATTGTATTATGGAATAGAATAGTGATAGTAAATAGGAAAAGGGCTTGTGACTGGCAGAGTAATAATGGTATAGTGGATGAATGCATGGGAAAACATCAGTGCATGGATGGTAACTTACTTCATCCCAAGTTCTCTTAGAAATTATAGGTTCAACTGCGGATCGAATATGGAAGGATCAACAACATGGATGGAGGGGATTCACATCCACAAAAACTCGGGAGGTGAAAACTCATCAAACGGAAATCATGAAGCTATGCCCAAGAAAACTCATGAAGCTTGATGAGATTCTGGGAAGAAACATCATCAACTTGTTGTTGTTGATATGATCGATAATGTAATAGTCACCCATGTATATTTGATTATCATAGATTATGGATTATCCTATATGATAAAAGGAAGGAATGCAGTATTTTATTGACTGAAACTAGACTGGGGGGAGCTTAGAATGAGCTATTGAGAAGGTCATCAGGTCATTAGTGATATGAGTAGAATTAGGCCATATGGCCCATCAGGTCTACTCCGCCATTCAATCTTGGCTGATCTGTCTCTCCCTCCTAACCTTATTCTCCTGCCTTCTCCCCATAAGCTCTGACACCCATACTTCTTCTCCTTCTTCTTGCAAATTAAACATAAATAATCCAAAGGAACAGTTAGATCTCAAGCCGGCTGTTGAGCAGTCAGGTTGTTGTCTCTGCGTCAATGTCTGCCAGGTCCTGAGCTCCATTTGGTGGGTGGTGGAGCGGGCACTCAGAGATGACATGGTTGGCTGTCTGTTGCTCAACTCTGCATTCACAGACTGGGCTCTGGCGGAGCCCCCATCTCCACATGCTGGCATTGAAATGCCCAACTCCAGTACCAAGTCTGTTGAGCTTCACCCATGCTCCACTGGGGAGGTCAGACCCTGGACAGCTTTTATCTGGTGAAGAGATGTAGCTGTGTAATGGAGATGAGGTCGTCTTCCACTCCAAGAGTGTGCTTTTGTCTCGGTTGGCTGGTTGGATGCTAGGAGTTGTTTTCTATGTGGAGCAAAGGGGTGCCGGGACTTCAGTCGGGGTGGCCAGAGTTTCATACTTCTTTGCAGTGTCATCCATTGTCAGCTCTTGGTGCTGATGGGAGAGCAAATAATTAATAGTTGTGGCCAACTCCTCCCCCAATGGCTTCCCTGCTTGTCTAGGGATAGCAATTTTGCAGCCAAATTAGGTATTATAACCTCATTCCCTTCGTCTCTTGGGCTCTGTTCACCCACTGATTCGACGTCAGTATGCCCCTGACCCGGCAAACCCTCCTCCTCCATGAGGGGGCGATTATGCAGCCCTATTCCTGGTGCTGCTGGCACAGGCTCTCCAACAGCCCGGCGTGAACACCACTCCTCCTCCCGGAGTGCGTCCTTTTCGAGCATCTTCTCCATTAGGAGCTCGATCTGGGATAGCCGTGTAAAAACGGACTCCCCTTGCGTTGGTGAAACCTCCTGGTCCGACTCGGAGTCAATGGGCCTGGCAGACTTCGATGTAGCCTTATGGCCTACCAGCGCGGCGACGATGCTCACAGGCAATGTGTCTGCAGTCGCTACCCCCCCTGCTAGCGACGGTATAGGTGAGCTATGCGGGCAACCGCTACCCGCACTCCCGCGGTCTTCCAAGCTTTTGCTAGCGGGTCACCTCGCCTTCACCTTCGTAGCTTTCTGCATACTTCACAAACCTGGAAACCAAGCGTACTACAGAAAGCAACCTCCAAACTAAGTTTAGCACTTACATCGAGGTTTTTTAAACTTAACGCTGGAGGAGCTCTGCTGCTCCAACCAGTCGCTGCACAAGTGCATCTGACGTAATGACGCACGTGCGGCTGGACGGGGTTCTTCACGTAGTCACTCACGTGACTCCGAAGTAAAATCAAATGTCTGACTTTCAATTCAACCTAAAACTAAAATTAGTTGGCATCTTGCAGCAAGATAAGATCATATGTCTAATGTTCTCGGAGCAGAATTAGGCCATTTGGCCCATCTAGTCTACTCCACCATTCAATCATGGCTGTTCTATCTTTCCTTCTCAAGCCCTTTCTCCTGCCTTCTGCCCCATAACCCCGGACACCACTGGTTGTAAAAATACATCCTCCTATGAGGGCAAACAACCCAGATTCCAGTCATGAAGCACTTGCCCAGTATTTCCCGGCAATGAAGACGCTAATTTTTACCCAAAAATAAGGCACACAAATGTATCTGCGTCCTGGAGGCCGAAGGTTAGATTGTTAGCCAAGAAAGATAGACTTGACTATCCCTCAGTACAGCAACACCAAGAACGATGATGCTGTGCTGAGGGACAGCCAAGTCTACCACTCATTGCTGGCAGCTGATGAGAAGCGGCTGTAAAAGGACAGCACCGCTGGGGGGGTGAGAATTCCTTTCACAGCATGTGGGGAGTCTGGCCCGGGTCAGCTTGGCCTGGGCTGCACAAAGTTGTAAACGAGGCTGGGCCGCCAGGGGTAAAGTTGCGGGGCGGGCGGGAGCTTTGAGAAAGAGGCGGTCGGGGATCATGACAGCAACTCACTCAGTAGCTCGGGTGGCTGCGAGCAGCCGCCGGGACTGGACAGCGGAACTGGCTGCTCCGTCCCGGGCGCGCTCTCTCTCGCTCTCTCTCTCTCTCTCTCCCCTCTCCACCCTCCCACCCCCCCAATTATGTGATGTCCCTGAGCCAGGAAGTCCCCGTCCCTCAGACCTGAATGGCACAGCGCATTGATGGACAGGCAAATATGGAAGCTCCCCAGTCCTCATTACCTCCTTAGCAACTCAAAACGGGGGTGCGCCTTCGACACAGTTGCGACTTCATTGCCGTGAAGTACGGCATATATAAAATGCAACACAACACCGTTCATGGTTCTTAAAATACCCATCAACTACCCGAATTTCCTGTAAAAAATAATAAATCCAAAAGAATGATAATTCACAGTTCACAACATTTTAGCAATTAATTACATATATAACCAATGTAAAATGATCAAATAGCTAATCATTTATGAAGTACACAAAATGCTGGCAGCATCTCTGGATAGAAGGGATGGGTGACGTTTCCTCAGGTCTGAAGAAGGGTCTCGGTCTAAAACGTCACCCATTCCTCTCCAGAAATGCTGCCTATCCCGCTGAGTTACTCATCAGTTTAAACCAGTGTCTGCAGTTCCTTCCTACACATTTATAAAGTAAATATATATATAGATAGATAGATAGATAGATAGATAGATAGATAGATAAATACTTTATTAATCCCCTTATTCAGGGGAAATTCTGATGTCCATGCAGCACAGTAATAAAAATACAACACAGTATTCATAAAGAAATTCAACACCAAAACATCCCCCCACAGTGATTCCCACTGTGGGGGAAGGCATAAAGTCCAGTCCCCATCCTCTTGTCCACCCATAGTCGGGCCTATTGAGGCCTCCACAGTCGCCGCCACGGCGCCCGATGTTCTCGCCGGGTGATGGTACTCCGGCGTCGGGAGAACCCCCAGCAGCTTGGGGTGCCAGGAACGGCCGCCTTCCCACCGGAGCCTGCGGCTTCCAAGCCAACAGGCCACGCCAGACGGAGCTCCGCACACTGGTGATCTCAGCGAGATGTAAGTTCAACGTCGCAGCTGGCCGCTCCGCAGAACCGCGGCTCCACGATATTTTTCCTCGGCGGTACCAAGCATACTGGAGTCCCAGCGCGGCGACCCAGGAAAGGCATCGCCCGATCCGCAATAGCGCTCCAGCGCTGCACTGCTGCCAAAGCCGATGTTCTGCGCCGCCGCCGCCAACGCCGACGTTCTGCGCCGCCGCCAAAGCCGATGTTCTGGCCAGGTCCCCTCAGGGAAACGTCGCTCCAGGACCCGCTGGTAGGCCGCAAGGACAGGTCGATGACGTTGCTCGGAGGAAGGCAACCCCTCCGACCAGGTAGGGACTTAGAAAAGCAGTTTCCCCCTTCCCCCCCACCACCCCCCCACACATAAAAGATTTAGACCCCCTGACTGTACACTTAACGAACTAAAAATAATAAAAGAGAAGGGGAAAAAACGGACAGCTGCAGGACAGGCAGCCGTTCAGGACAGCGCCTCCTCCGGAATATACACCATCAACAACTGTAACAGAAGTCTGCTTATTTTCTCAATATTACAATATAAACTTAATAATTTTATGGTATGTATCCGTAAACTGAGAAACACTATAAAATGCTTCTGCATCAGGGTTCATAAGATAGATTTTACATCATGTATCAAAGAGTTACTGCAACCGTGTATAAGTATGATTCAATTGCAAATGTAATACCCAAAACACATTAAATGATCAATATCCCATTTACTACTACAGTAATTGCAATTATACATACCTTCCAATATATTCCCATCACAAAACCAGTAATTAATATTTCTAACATCCCATTGCTTCTCATGTTCTTGCCTTCACTCATATTGTTTGACATCGCTCATCTCATTGAGTCTTCGATGGACGTTGGACCTGACCTTTTTGGAAATGTTTGCTTGTGACCATCCATCTCTGAGTGGTTTCATTGCAAGGTGGCACGGCAGCACAGCGGTAGAGTTGCTGCCTTACAGCACTTATAGCCCCAGAGACCCAGGTTCGATCCCGACTACAGTGTTTGTACGTTCTTCACGCGACCACGTGGGTTTTCTCCGAGAACTTTGGTTTACCCCCCCCCCCAAAGATGTACAAGTTTGTCGGTTAATTGGCTTGGTATAAGTATATATTGTCCCTAATGTGTGTAGGATAGTGTTAATGTGCAGGGATCGCTGGTCGGTGCGGACTCAAAGGGCCGAGGGGCCTGTTTCCGCGCTGTATCTCTAGGGGGAAAGTCTAAACTAAACTAAAACAGCCATCATGGCTCTTAGCCTTTTGCTGCACCTTGGCTGCAATGTGTTCAGCCCATCTCACGAGATCCAGATTTAACATATTGTGCTGAGATCTCCAGATGCCTTAAAGTGCCTCCGCATAAGGAGACAATCCTCTGATCTAGCACTTGGCTCCCTTTGAGCATTGTTCAAGACTTTGAGCAACTCTGCAAAGTCTCATAAACCACAAGCTTTTATTCTCATAGATCTGCATCTTCTCTACCACCACAGCAACATCACTGATTTGATTGAAGTGGCCTCTCCACCTCATGTTGAGCTTCTCTCCTTCTACCATCCCAGTGAACTCCAACAGAGGTTCTCCCTTTCTGATAACCTCCCTCATATGTCACATATTACAGGGTCCACTTGTGTCAGTAGCACAGCGGTAGAGTTGCTGCCTCACAGCGCTAGAGACCCGTGTTCGATCCTCGGGTGCTTGTCTGTACGTAGTTTGTACGTTCTGTCCATGATCTGCACTTTGGTTTCCTCCCACACTCCAAAGACGTACAGGTTTGTAGGTTAATTGGCTTAGTATAAATGTAAAAATTGTAGGATCACTGGTCGGTGCGGACAAGATGGGCCGAAGGGTCTGTTTCCGCGCTGTATCGCGAAAACTAAACTAAACTAAACTTCCTCACTGCTCTTTACTGTGGGCTTTGAATGCCACATCACTCAGAGAAAAAACACCTTTCCCGTCACCACCATTTCCTAGTCACAAGGAGGAATGTTGGTCATTAATAGACAGAACTGAATGCATTATGTTCCTGCCTCTCTTGTTGTTGGGCTACATAACATTTAGTTTTATACCCAGTGGTGCTTTCTGTGGGTTGTTCCACCATGCACACCTTCCATCCAAATATTTTAGTACCACCCTACCTCAGTGTATATGAGCTGTCCCAGTGAAAAGTATACAGAGCATGGAACATAGAACAGTCCAGCACAGGAACAGGCCCTTTGTCCCACAATGCCAGCTCCGGACATAATGCCAGGATGAACTAATTTCATCTGCTTGCACATGATCCTTATCCCTCCATTCCTTGCATGTCCATGTGCCTATCTTAAAGCCTCTTAAACACCATTATTATAATAATAATAATAATGGATGGGATTTATATAGCGCCTTTCTAATACTCAAGGCGCTTTACATCGCATTATTCATTCACTCCTCAGTCACACTCGGTGGTGGTAAGCTACTTCTGTAGCCACAGCTGCCCTGGGGCAGACTGACGGAAGCGTGGCTGCCAATCTGCGCCTACGGCCCCTCCGACCACCACCAATCACTCACACACATTCACACACATTCACACACAGGCAAAGGTGGGTGAAGTGTCTTGCCCAAGGACACAACGACAGTATGCACTCCAAGCGGGATTCGAACCGGCTACCTTCCGGTCGCCAGCCGAACACTTAGCCCATTGTGCCATCTGTCGTCCCTATCACACTATCACACCTGCCCACACCACCACTCCTGGCAGCACGTTCCAGGCACCCACCACCCTCTGTTTCATTGTTACGTGATGGTGTCACATTGAAAGGGATCCATCCAGACATCTTCTTAGATAGTTTCTCCAATTCTCAGCAAGTACTAATTCTGGATGACTACACTTGAAGGGTTAGTGTCTAAAAAAAGGTGTTTCCAAGTCAATAGGCCCAGAGTGCATGATGGGACTGGGCCTGTACTCGCTGGGGTTTGGCAGAATGAGGAGGACCTCATTGAAACTTACTGAATAGTGAAATGTCTGGATAGAGTGAAAGTGGAGAGCATGTTTCCACTAGTGGGAGAGTCTAGGACCAGAGGGCATAGTCTCTGCTCAAGATCCAAGGTCAGGGAGTAGAAGAAGATGGAATGCCTTCTCCCTCCTCCATCCACCACCAGGCACTGTGGACCTTCTCTCTCCTCCACTCCCTGGATGCAGCGTTACCCTTGTTTTTGGATCTGTGGCTGTGGTCTTCTTGGCTTGCCAGGATACCTGAAAGCCTCTTCTTGATAGCCTGGAACAGAATCCTGGTGAAATCTAATGATCGAATGGTTCAATGGTGCTTTTGTTATTGTCACATGTGCAAAACACAGTGAAGTTATTTTTCTTACATACAGTCCAATACAATATTCCCATACTCGAGCACATCTGCAATTAGCAGAGGGTACAGAAATAGTCTATTGCGTCTGCATGCAAGAGGTGCCATGTTGTGGTGCCATTTTAAAAGTCCAGTCCATGCTCTAGTTCTTATGAGCTGTGCCCAATCCAGGCAAGCCCCAGACTGCTGCAGGACTCCAGCCATTGCCTTCCTTGGACGTGATGTCCCTCTCCTCACCTATCCACCTTTGAGCCCCAGGGGCGCCTCCTGCAGGTGACCTTGAGGGCGCTTTGTGCCGGTTACCTCTCTACTAGCCTTGCTCCTTGCCCATCCTGTCTGTTGTCGTCACTGGCTCCATTCTCCCGGTCTCTGGTCTTCAGGGGATGAGCAATGCCATCTCCGCCGCCTCCTCTCTGTAGGCCGTGCTCTAACAGGTCTTGCGTTTGGCCACAGTGGATGAGTAGAGGCCAGCTCAGCGGCTCTCTCCTAGTAGGCCGGGGTCTGCTGGTTCCTCTGACTGGTGGCCAAGTCCTTGTATCTGTACTTCACTGTGTTCGTGCATTTGACAATAAACTTGACATAGAAACATAGAAACATAGAAAGTAGGTGCGAGAGTAGACCACCAGGTCCATCGAGCCCGCACCGCCATTCGCTCATGGCTGAACACTAAACAGACACACTTACCCACAAACAGTAGACACAAGACACAGAACACAAGACACTACCCTCCCCTTTATACCGCTATCACCCCTCTCCACCCCAAGAACCTCGTGATCTCCTGGGGGAGGCAAAAAAACGGATAAAAACCCAGGTCCAATTCGGGAAAAAAATCCGGGAAATTCCTCTCCGACCCCAATCCAGGCGATCGACACTTGTCCAGGAGATCACTCAGGTCTTACTATACTAACCATACCTAGGTCCATATCCCTGCCCTCTCCCCGTAGCCCCTTATCCCCTTGGCAGCTAAAAAAACATCTATTTTAGTCTTAAATATATTTAAAGTTTCTGCTTCCACTGCTCCCTGGGGCAGTGAATTCCATAAATTAACCACCCTCTGGGTGAAGAAGTTCTTCCTCATCTCAGTTTTAAAAGAGCCCCCCCTTATTCTGCAACTATGTCCCCTAGTTCTAGTTTCCCCGATCATTGGGAACATCCTCGGTGCATCCACCCGATCAAGGCCCCTCACGATCTTATATGTTTCAATGAGATCGCCTCTCATTCTTCTAAACTCCAAAGAGTAGAGTTCCAGCCTACTTAACCTTTCCTCATATGTCAATCCCCTCATTGCAGGAATTAATCTTGTAAACCTTCGCTGCACTGCCTCCAGGGCTAGTACATCCTTTCTTAAGTATGGACCCCAGAACTGTACACAGTATTCCAAATGTGGTCTCACTAATACTGTATACAGCTGCAGCAAGACCTCCGTGTTTTTATACTCAATCCCCCTAGCAATAAAGGCCAAAACTCTATTGGCCTTCCTGATTGCTTGCTGCACCTGCATACTAACTTTTAGTGATTCATGTACTAATACCCCTAGATCCCTTTGCGTTGCATTACAACGCAGCTCCTCCTCATTTAGAAAATAACTTGCCCTATCATTTTTTTTCCCAAAGTGAATGACTTCACATTTATTAGTATTAAATTTCATCTGCCAAGTTGTTGCCCACTCACCTAGCTTATCTATATCCTTTTGCAGACTCTTCCTATCCTCCTCATCCCCTACTTTTCCTCCCATTTTTGTATCGTCCGCAAATTTTGATATATTACACTTGGTTCCCTCCTCCAAATCATTTATATAAATTGTGAACAACTGAGGTCCCAGCACCGACCCTTGTGGAACCCCGCTAGTTACCGGTTGCCATCCCGAGTATGAACCATTTATCCCCACTCTCTGCTTCCTATTTGTTAGCCAATCCTCTACCCATGCTAATATATTACCCCCAATCCCATAATTTTTTATTTTTAGCAATAGTCTCTTATGTGGCACCTTGTCAAAAGCCTTTTGGAAGTCCAAGTATACCACATCCACCGGTTCCCCTTTATCCACCCGGGTTGTTACTTCCTCAAAGAATTCGAGCAGATTCGTTAAACAGGACTTCCCCTTCACAAAACCATGCTGGTTCTGTCCGATGAAGTCATGTTTATCCAAGTGCCCCGTTAGTGTTTCTTTAATAATTGTCTCTAACATTTTACCCACCACCGATGTTAGACTAACCGGTCTATAGTTACCCGCCTTCTGTTTACTTCCTTTTTTAAATATAGGTGTTACATTGGCCATTTTCCAATCCACTGGGACCGTTCCTGCCTCCAGGGAGTTTTGGAAAATTATCACCAATGCATCCACAATCCCCACCGCTATCTCCCTCAAGACCCTTGGATGTAATCCATCAGGCCCAGGGGATTTATCCTCCTTCAGTCTCATTAATTTCCCTAATACCACCTCCTTGGTGATCTTAATAGTATTTAGCTCCTCCATTCCTACCGCCCCCTGTTTATCCAGCGTTGGAATATTTTTTGTGTCTTCTATGGTGAAGACTGATACAAAATACTCGTTTAATGCCTTTGCCATTTCCATGTTCCCCACCAACAACTCTCCAGTCTCACCCTCCAATGGACCAACGTTCACCTTAGCCACCCTTTTTCTTTTTATATAGCTATAAAAACTCTTACTATTAGTTTTTATGTTGTTCGCTAAATTCCTTTCATAGTCTATTTTCCCCGTCTTAATTAATCTCTTAGTGATTTTTTGCTGACCTTTAAATGCTTCCCAATCCTCTACCCTTCCACTATCTCTGGCTACCTTATATGCCCTTGCCTTCAGCCGAATACTATCCTTTATAGTTTTACTGAGCCATGGCTGACTGTTCTTACCCTTACCCCTTTTTTTCTTGTTTTGTTGTTAAGATCAGTTTAGTTTAGTTTAGAGATACAGTGCGGAAACAGGCCTATGGCCCACTGAGTCCGTGCCAACCAGCAATCCCCATACACATTAATACTATCCTACACCTACTAAGGACAATTTTCCATTCATACCAAGCCAGTTAACCTACAAACCGGTACATTTTTGGAGTGCGGGAGGAAACCGGAGATCCTGGAGAAAACCCACGCAGGTCGTGGGGAGAACGTACAAACTCTGTACAGACAGCACCCGTAGTCAGGATAGAACCTGGGTCTCTGGTGCTATAAGGCAGCAACTCTACTGCTGCACCACCGTGCCACCTGGACTTGATTTCAACAAAACATCTAGGTAATTCAGCGGGTCAGGCAGCATCTGGAGGGAATGGACCTACGGCGTTTCAGATTGGGATCCTCATGCAGGCTGATAGTGGTAGGGAGGACAAAAATGAAAATATGAGGGGTGGCGGGAAAAGGTCTGGCAAGTGAGGTGACCTTGATCACCTTTTTGATTATTGGAGTAGTTGCAAAATATAACCTTCCTCTTTTGCTTATCAGTGGATATACAATACATAGGAGACAGGATAGAAGCTCCTAAAACAGCGTGCACAGTGAAGTACAGTTACAAGGAAAATCATGCTTGCAGCAGTGTCACAGGAACATAGACTCAGACAAACAGACAAAAGCATAAACTATACGTTAATAATCCACAACTTACACATCAATTCTGCAAGAAAATAAAAATAATGACTATCCACAAAATCAAAGGCTCAGTGTTAAACGCAAAACACCAAGAGGTTGTCCATATTGTTCCGTTGTTGAGGTAGGATTAGGGTTGGCGGTTGGTTTATGATCTTGCAGGAAAGTACCTGTTCCTGAACCTGGTGGTGTGGGACGTCAGGCTTCTGTACCTCCCGACTAACAGCAGCAGTGAGAAGAGGGCATGACCTGGATGCTGCAACCGCTGATGATAGATGCTGCCTTCTTGAGGCAGTGCCTCTTAAAAATGCATTCCATAGTGATCAACATCTTCCTCAACTGAGAATTTCCATATTAAAATAGGAATAGGAATACTTTATTGTCACATATGACGAGGCACAGGGGGATTCTTTGCAGTATACACAGTACAGTATACATATGGCAGCCACCAAAGGTGCTGACAAAGTTACAAAGCACGCTGGCTCCCCCTTTTTTTCTCCTCTCCACCCCCAACAGTACCCTCACGCCGGGTCCTCTATTGTTCTTCCCCTTCCCCCTCATGGTGGTCCTCCATGCTCTCATCGACCATCAACCAAGGGTCGACCCGCGAGGCATCACCGCCACCACGAGGCTTCACCACCACCAAGGCCCCATCGTCACGAGGTTTCACCGCTGCCACAGCCGAAGCCTCACCGCTGTCGATGCTCACTTCACGCCTCCGTGGTGCAGACCCGGGCCCCAGCCGTGGGCTCCATTGGCCGCTTTGCCGACCCAGGCATCTACCCGCGAGGCCCCGACTGGGCTTCTACACGGGGCGATCCGGGAAACATCGAGACCACGGTGCCGCGATAAAGGCCTCCGGCCGCGTTCCCAATTCACAGCCGCGGCCCGTCGGGAAGCCTTCAGTACAAACAGTCATTTCTTGCGGTGGACCGCCAGTTTCAGAATTCATAATATGCTGTCTGACCTGCTGAGTATTTCCAGCATATTAATTTTTACCACTAACATTTTCTGTGATTTCATTTGAAATAGTTCTTGTATAACCAATATTGTGCAATATTGGCCTCATTGCTTCCTGTTGTTTTTCTGTTACTGCATCAATAATTTCTTACTATTCATCTTAACCTTAATGTAATGATCTTAACAGCGTGGTGTTTACCACATTAAGTGTGGATGGAAATCATGGTGGGCATCTCATTTGGCCACTTTTGTGTCGAGCCATAATTGTTAATTCTGCCGTATACGATTCCATTCTCAGCAGGTAGAAAGCTGCAGTCGGCAGTTCACAGGAGGCAGGGTCTGATTACAAAAAGCCGCTTATTTTGTTGTGAGAACAGCCCATTGATAATGGAAGGAAAGCTAACTGGTAAAAACAATCTCACATCCTACATCCGTGCTTCTCAGATTTTTAAGAGAATAACCTTCAGAATCTCTGGAGTTCTCCACGAGTCGACTGGTGGAAGCTAGATCTCAGGAGCAATGATTTGATTAGTACGGGTATTATGGGATGAAATCAGGAGAATAGAGAAAATATTTTTCCCTCTCAACCCAATTCTCCTGCCTTCATAAGATCATGTGATAGGAGTAGAATTCGGCCATTCGGATCATTGGCCACTCCGCCATTCAATCATGGCTGATCAATCTCTCCCTCCTAACCCCATTCTCCTGCCTTCTCCCCATATCCTCTGACACCTGTACTAATCCCCAAAACCCATGACACCCTTTGAAATCTAGAATCTATCGGTCTCTGCCTTAAAAATGCCCATTGACTTGGCCTCCACAGCTGTCTGTGGCAGTGGAGTCCACAGTTTCTTCAACCTGTTTGTTAATGGCAAAGGAAATCACAGTGGAGCTGATGGGCATGTGTGAGAGAGAGGGGATGCTGCAACAGTAATGGAAGAAAAGGACAGTGACTGATGGAACTTTTCCCCGGCATTGATACAAAGGCCAAATGGCCCCTTCTGTGTAATCAGATGCAAAGCAGAAAGACGGTAATGACAAGAATATCAATTTATCAAATGAAAATAAATGCATTTTTGTTGGGAATGGTATGAACTTCAAAGAAACAATCTGCATTTAAATTGTGGTTTTCTTGAACTTACTCTGTCCCAAATGTCTCACTTTCACTTTTTAAATTGAGTTGCAGCAATTGTGGGAACACCATGGTACCCAAAACAGCAAGGAGATAAATCGCACTTGAGGCAGCACGGTGGTGCAGCGGTAGAGTTGCTGCCTTACAGCGCTGGAGACCCAGGTTCGGTCCCGACAACGGGTGCTGTCAGTACGGAATTTGTATGTTTTCCTCCTGACTACATGGGTTTTCTCTGAGATCTTTGGTTTCTTCCCACACTCCAAAAACGTACAGGTTTATAGGTTAATTGGCTTGGTATAGTTATAAATTGTCCCTAGTATGCGTATGTGCGGGGATCGCTGGTCGGTGCGAACATGGTGGGCTAAAAGGCCTGTTTCAACACTGTATCTCTAAACTAAACTAAACTAAACTAAACACTGCATGGTTTTGATGAAGAGAATGATTAAGCTCCTCTCTCCTTGCTTCAATAGTGTCAATGGAATCTTTTTTGTCCACTTGAAAAAAAAACCAGGGCCCTCGATTTAACATTCAACTCAGCTCCGTGCCAGAGTATTAACATTGATTATACTCTCAAGCCTCTAATGTGACATTCAATAATAATTCACTGGAGTTAGTATTAAGGAGTATAATCAAAATACAATAATGAGTAAAATAAAAAGGAATGTCCTTTTTAATAAGCTACTAGTAGAAAGAAGTCATGCTGGAGAACTTGAGGAATAATTAACAGAAAAAAACATAAAGGAAAATTATTCTTGTTTAAGAAGGAACTGCAGATGCTGGAAAATCGAAGGTAGACAAAAATGCTGGAGAAACTCAGCGGGTGAGGCAGCATCTATGGAGCGAAGGGTCAAAACCTGAAGAAGGGTTTTGACCTGAAATGTTGCCTATTTCCTTCGCTCCATAGATGCTGCCTCACCCGCTGACTTTGTCCAGCATTTTTGTCTACCAGTGAAAATTATTCCTCGGGGAAAGGGTAAACCATAGTTATCTATGTTACTAAAAAGTCAAATCTTGACCACTTCCTGTTTTTCTTTCATCATTTTAGAAAAAACACTGCCACTTATGGCTGTGATTTTTGGCCATCTTACTCAGAGTTCCCCTCCGCTATGCAGGACAAGAACATTTTTCCCATCGATGAAAAATAAAAAAGTTATTAATGTTTTAAAAATGTTGACAAAATGTAATAATGTGTTAAAAAGACTGACTAGCTCGTAGATAGAGCGAGACAATTAAGCGGGGATAAAGAAATAATAAATAACAAATTTTAGAATTAATGTAGATAATACTGAAAGTTTAAGTGCTATGTAGTTCGTGTGGGGAAGGGAGGAGACTCAGGCACCTGGCATAATTCCAGGGGCCTGATTCTGGTTAACCCTTTCAGCCAACAGCTTACTATTATCAAAGGTATAACTAATTATAAATAATTAGTAGATGCAAGTGTTAGATATATAAATTACAGTAGCTGAACACAAGATCTGATAAGTCTGAATGAAATATGTACATATATATAGTGTAATTGGGTGAAATATAACTGATTTTGAAATGGTACCGCCCTCCTAGGTTTAGAATAATAAAGGGAGCGAAGCTAATTGTACAACATCAACTTCGGAAGTCGAATATATGTCGAATACCACAGACGGGTGGGAAACTCACTACAGTGTCGAATACTCCAGACACTGTAATTTTACTTGTTCAATTTTTTTTTTGTCACAACTATGTGTTTTTTTTTCAAGGACAATCGCAAAAGGGATCTACCAAGGAAGTTAGTAATATAAACGCCCCCCAAATATCCAGAGTCCTGAGGTATGGATGCACCGTAATAAATAAGGGTATTAAAATCAGAGAAAATGCAAGATGATAAACAAAAGAAAATGGGAGGAATCACACTGTGTAGCTGGAATATAAGGGGCATTAATGAACCAATTAAAAGGGGCAAAATACTAGCTCAGTTGAAATCATATAACACGGACATTACTTTTCTACAAGAAACGCATCTTAAACATCAAGATCAGATGAGATAGAGGGCGAATTGGATAGGCCAAACATTTCACTCTTCACATACTTCAAAATCCAGAGGCACCGCAATTATTATTCGCAAAGGAATACCATTCAAATCAAAGAACATTATATCAGATAAGGAAGGGAGATATCTTATAGTTACATGAGAGATCCATGCTACGCCAATCACTTTGGTAAATATATATGCGCCCAATTTTGATAATCCTCAATTTTTCAATAAAATCCTGAATACAATCGCAGAATTTAACTACCAAAATGTTATAATTGGAGGAGACTTCAACTATGTTTTAGACCTGTACTTAGATAAATCGATGCAAAAACAAAGAGGTAATATGAAATCTAAAACTAGTGAACTCTTAAATACATATATAAAAAATACAAATATAGCAGACGTTTGGAGGATCGCGAATCCGACTGGAAGGGAATACTCGTTTTATTCAATGGTACACAAAACATACTCACGTATAGACTATTTCCTAGTGGATACAAAACTAATCCCTTATACTATGAACCCTAAATATCACACCAATACGATTTCAGATCACTCCCCGCTAACTTTCGTTTTAAAATTAGAAGGAATGTCTACGAACAAATCGTTCTGGAGGTTTAACTCGCAAATACTGAAAGACCCACAGGGAGTGTATATCTAAAAAAACAGATGGACCTATTTTTTGAGACAAACGATACACCAGATATATCGCCCAGGGAATCCTTCAAAGCATTTATTAGAGGAGTCATTATCTCGTATCAAGATTTATAAAACAAACAGAATAAGAATGAACAAAGACAATTAGAAGAACAAATCAGACAACTAGATATAGATAATGCTAAAGATCCAACTATGGATAAACATAATAAAATGTTAATACTGAAATTTAAGCTAAATAAATTATTGTCAGAGAAAGTTATAAGACTATTCCAAATTACAAAACAAGAACATTTCGAATTTGGGGATAAACCCCATAAACTTTTGGCACGCCAACTGAAAATACGGGAAAAAGATCATGCAATTTTAAAGATTAAATCAGATAGAGGGGAATTATTAACACTACCTAATGATATCAATAAAAGATTTGCTCAATTTTATAAGAATTTATACACATCGAAAACGCTAATAGACAATAATAAAGTTTCAGAATTTCTGGACAATTGTAACCTTCCAAAACTAGAACTGAAGGAACAAGAGGAACTGGGAGCACAAATTACATCTAAGGAAATAGAAGACACAATAAACACACTTAAGAATGGAAAAACACCAGGACCAGACGGATTCAGTAATGAATTTTATAAATGTTTTTACGACATAGTTACACCACGTCTACAGAAAATGTATACATACGCTTTTAAAGAACAAATCTTACCTGAAACACTAGCAGAATCAACGATCACATTAATACTTAAAAAAGATAAAGATATAGAAGAACCAGGCTCATATAGAGCTATTGCTTTGTTAAATACGGATCAAACAATATTAGCGAAAACACTAGCTAGAAGACTAAGTAAATATAATAGTAAATTAATAAACGAGGATCAAACGAGATTTATACCTAAGAGACATTCATTTAATAACCTGAGACGTCTGCTTAACATAATGCACTCTCACAAACCTCAAGAACAAGAGTTATCTATCATTTCATTGGACGCAGAAAAAGCGTTTGATCAAGTAGCATGGGATTATATGATTAAAGTATTGCAAAAATTTCAAATGGGAGAGAACTTCATTGCATGGATAAAATTATTATATAACAAACCCACGGCTAGAATGTTAACTAATAATATACTATCTACCAAATTCCAATTATCAAGGGGCAATAGACAAGGATGTTCATTATCACCGCTGTTATTTGCTCTGGTAATTGAACCTTTAGCTGAAAAAATCAGAACACACCCGGATATTTACGGTTATAATACAAAATATTCAAATAACATAATATCTTTATATGCAGACGATGTACTACTGTATATCACAAAACCCCAAATCAGTATACCAAACATATTAAATCTAATTGAGGACTTTGGATCTTTCTCAGGATACAGAGTAAACTGGAACAAAAGTGAAATTATGTCGATAAAACCGAAAGACTCAACACATCTCTTGAAATTCCCCTTTAAAATAGCCACGGAAAAATTCAAATATTTGGGAATTGAAATTACTAGAAACTATCACGCTATGTTTATTGCCAATTATAGTCCCTTAGTTAAGAAACTAAATAATCTAATCAAATTCTGGAAAACGCTCCTGATGTCTTTAATAGGTCGAATAAATGCTATAAAAATGATCTTTTTACCACAAATCTTATATTTATTTCAATCAATACCTATATATCTTCCAAAAATGTTTTTCAAAAAACTAGACTCAGACATTACAAATTTTATATGGGATTATAAATCCCACAGAATACAAAGAGCACACCTCAGTAAACCAAAAGAGATGGGTGGTCTAGCGCTCCCTAACTTTATGTACTGTAATTGGGCAGTAAATATTAAAAATATGATTCACCTGCTGGACAACTCTGCCCAGCAGGTGGACTGGATTGTAATGGAGAGAGAGGACTGCTCTCCGTGTAATACAGGAGCGACTCTCCTCTCACCAATGAATCTGAATAACAAAAATTACAATAAAAATCCAATGATACATAGCACAATTAGAACTTGGAAACAAATAAAACAGAATCTAAAATTAAGAAATCTATCTATTTTATTGCCAATAGTCAATAATCCGTCGTTTAAACCTTCAATCATAGATAAATCATTTACACAATGGGAAAGAATGGGAATCAAAACGCTCGGAGACTTGTATGAATTAGGAAAATTATTATTATTTCAACAATTATAACTGAAATATAATTTGAAAAATAATCAATATTTTAAATATCTTCAAATCTGTGACTATCTGAAAAAATACACAAAAGACTATCATAACATGCCCCCAGACTTATTGGATGAAGCCATGAAGACAAAGGCTGAATCAGCAAATCTAATATCATACTTATACAACATTATTTTAAATATAGAAATACCTACAACTGATGGTATTAGAAGAGACTGGGAACAAGAACTAGCTATAAAAATTTCAAAAGAGAGCTGGGATAATCACATACTATATGTGCATAAATGCTCGATCAACGTACGACATACTCTAATTCAATTCAAAACATTACATAGACTATATTATTCAAAAACTAAAATAAATAAACTTTTCCCCAATGTCTCACCCACTTGTGATAAATGTCAGTCACAAGAAGCTACCATAGCGCACTCTTTTGTTTTTTGTATAAAAATCCAAAAATTCTGGAACGAAATATTTGAAACCTTCACAAAATTAATTAAAATATAACTTGTACCAAAAGCAGAATGGATCATTTTTGGAATATCGGTAGGTAACCCCGAACTAAACATGTTTCAAAAGAACTTACTTAATTACGGGCTAATAATGGGAAAAAAGCTTATACTCAAATTCTGTAAAAACACACCAATACCAACAATAAAAATGTGGATTTCAAACATGTTCGAAACATTACACCTGGAAGAGATGAGACTCCTCCTAGCAGGCAAAGCAGACCACTTCCAAAAGACGTGGTCTGCATTTATGGAACTATTACAAGCATAAGGTGCAATAGTAATTTAAAAAATAAATGGTACCAGGGGGTAAATAAAACAAAAAAAACACGGTTGGTATATCCTTTTTTGCGGAGTTTTGTGTTATAATAGAGCGATTGTTTCTCCTTTTTTTTCTTTTCTTTCTAGGGTCTATTTCCTTTCTTTACTTCCTTCTCTAACTTCTTCCCTAAGAGACTTTCTTTTCCCAACACTTTCCTGCACCTTCACGACTCTTGCTCACTTTCCTTACTTCTTTTATTTCTACCTTTTTTAAAGCTCGAAAAACGAAATGGTACAACAAATGTAATAAGATATATGTGATGTGTATTACTGTAATTTACTGTACTTCTAATAAAAAAAAAAAAAATAAATAAAAATAAATAAAAAATGTTGACATTCCCTCTGCTGCCCCTGCTGGTGGGAGGTGGAGGGACTATAAAACCCGGAAGTGTAGCGGCTCACTCAGTCGCTGCAAGTTGGAGGAAGGGGAGGATCACTTTGAGCTGTGAATAACACTGAACACATGTCTACTCAACAATGAATCCCTTAATGTGGTTTGAACATGAAAATGTGGTTGCTTTGAAATGCTGTACTGCAAATGGTTGTTGGTGGTGGTGGTTGCTATGTAATGCCACACTGCTAATGGTTGTTGTTGGTGGTGGCTGCTTTGAAATGCTGCACTGCAAAATGGTTGTTGGTGGTGGTGGTTGCTTTGAAATGCCGCACGGCAAAATGGTTGTTGGTTGTGGTGGTTGCTTTGAAATGCCGCACTGCAAAATGGATGTTGGTGGTGGTGCTTGCTTTGAAATGCCGCACTGCAAAATGGTTGTTGGTTGTGGTGGTTGCTTTGAAATGCCACACTGCAAAATGGTTGTTGGTGGAGGTGCTTGCTTTGAAATGCCGCTCTGCAAAATGGTTGTTGGTGGTGGTGGTTGCTTTGAAATGCCGCACTGCAAAATGTTTGTTGGTGGTGGTGGTTGCTTTGGAATGCCGCTCTGCAAAATTGTTGTAGGTGGTGGTGGTTGATTTGAAATGGCGCACTGCAAAATGGGTGTTTGTGGTGGTGGTTGCTTTGAAACGCCGCACTGCAAAATGGTTGTTGGTGGTGGTGGTTGTTTTGAAATGCATTTCGTTGTCTCTGTACTGTACACTGACAATGACAATTAAAATTGAATCTGAATCTGAATCTGAATCTGAAATGGTGCACTGTAAAATGGTTGTTGGTGGTGGTGGTTGCTTTGAAATGCTGCACTGCAAACGGTGGTTGGTGGTGGTGCTTGCTTTGAAATGCTGCACTGCATACGGTGGTTGGTGGTGGTGCTTACTTTGAAATGCTGCACTGGAAAACGGTGGTTGGTGGTGGTGCTTGCTTTGAAATCTGCCCTGCTAAATGGTGGTTGGTGGTGGTGGTTGCCCTAGAATTCTGCATTGCAAATGGTGGTTGCTAGCGGTGGTTGCTCTTGAATGCTGCACTGCAAACGGTGGTTGGTGGTGGTGGTTGCTTTGAAATGCTGCACTGTAAACGGTTGTTGGTTGCTTTGAAATGCTGCACTGCAAACGGCTGTTGGTGGTGGTGGTTGTTTTGAATGCTGCACTGCAAATGGTTGTTGGTAGTGGTGGTGGTTGCTTTGAAATGCTGCACTGCAAACGGCTGTTGGTGGTGGTGGTTGCTTTGAAATGCTGCACTGCATACGGTGGTTGGTGGTGGTGCTTACTTTGAAATGCTGCACTGCAAAACGGTGGTTGGTGGTGGTGCTTGCTTTGAAATGCTGCACTGCAAAATGGTGGTTGGTGGTGGTGGTTGCTTTGAAATGCTGCAATGCAAAATGGTGGTTGGTGGTGGTGTTTGCTTTGAAATATGCCCTGCAAAATGGTGGTTGGTGGTGGTGGTTGCCCTAGAATTCTGCATTGCAAATGGTGGTTGCTAGTGGTGGTTGCTCTTGAATGCTGCACTGCAAACGGTGGTTGGTGGTGGTGGTTGCTTTGAAATGCTGCACTGTAAACGGTTGTTGGTGGTGGTGGTTGCTTTGAAATGCTGCACTGCAAACTGTTGTTGATGGTGGTGGTTGCTTTGAAATGCTGCACTGCAAATGGTTGGTGGTAACCTCTTCTCGCTTGCAATCGATGCCGTGTTCCGGAATACACCACTGCCATCAGTGCTCCCATCAACGACAGGTCAAATGCTTTACTGCTTAGCACGAAAACCAGACTTGTTTTCAATATCTCGCCAATTGGATACCAAATCTGGGTTGGGCTTTTCACCCAAGTCTGAAT